>NW_025240511.1:0-3579 GCF_018294505.1 Triticum aestivum
CGCACGACCATCCTTGGGTAGTGGTCGCATTTAATGAGTGGCAACGGTGCGCCGGCGAGCTTTTGGGCAAGCACCGAGCCCGGCCGAACGCCATTCGTGTATCTGCCGGCGGACCACCGACGGTGCAGATCCGAGCGGCTAGAGGAGGAGCCACTGCCTGCATGTGGCCTTGCGGCCCTGCCAGGGCCTTCCGGCGAGGTGCCCGGCCAGTCCATGGCGCGGCCCGGCCTCCCACAGCCGGCCGAGCTCAAAATCGACCGGATCCGCCCCAAAACCGGTTGGCGGGTGTGCAAACCAGGTGGCCGTGATTGGGTAGCTCGGCGGCGCCGAGGGGAAGGGGCTGGGTGAGCTCGCGTCCGAATTGCACGGCTGCAATGACAGTGGCGGCGGCGGCAGCGAGGGGAAGAGTGGAGGGGGTACGGCCGAAGGGAGGAAGGGGGCGGATAGAAAAAGGCCCGCCCTGTGCCACCGACGGGCGGGCCAGGGGAGGACACGTGCAGACGATGCGCGCGTCCGCGTGGTGTCCGTTTCACCCCAAAAGCGGCGCAAACTTGGGTCACAGATGGGTCAAAAGCGGATACAAAACGAACAAAAGTCTGTTTGCTTCCGCACGTTGGGCCGCCTTGTTTGTCCCTTTTACCCCAAACGGACGGAGCCAGATAGGATAGGGTCGCGCGATGGAGTTGCCCTGACAGAAAATGGGGAACAGGAAGGGAGATCCAGTTCGTGTGCCTTTTTTTAGTATCAGGGAGAGTACTTTTTTTTGAGAAAAAATAGAGAGAGAGTACGTGTTGTATGCTCTTTTTTGGAGATGAGAGTACGTGTTGTATGTGTGTGTGTCCGTCAAGTCCTTCTGCTTGGGCCAAGCTCAAAAATAATACAAAAAACAAATACAAATGAAATATAATTTTCCAACAAAAACGTGTATAAGAATATGTTATTTAAAAATAAAAATTACAGATTACAAAAACGTGTTTTTAACAAGAAAAATATAATCGATTGAAAGACTATTCCATGCACAACTAATCTTTCATCAGATGAAAGTACAGAGCTGAATTAGGTCTTGACAAACGCCGTTTAGGTGGCTTCTTCACGACCGAATTTTATGATCCAAAATGCTATGCTCATTATAACTTTATTTCGAACGTTAGCCAAAATTGGATATAAGAAGTATTGCATAACGCCACATAGAGCATGTTTAAATTTTTCACCCGTTGCAACGCACGGGCATTTGAACTAGTTGAGTACAATAAACGCTGCCCTGCAGCGAGGCCCGAATATAAGTTACAATCTTCTCAAATAATCTCTTCATCCATCTCCAAAATTATTCCTTTAAAAAGCGCAGGAGCAAGAACACAAGAAGAACACCGCCAAAGAGGGGCTCCAACCACCGTCGACCCCAAACCGGCCGCACCACCACCACCATCAGCCACCCACCACCGCCAACCAACCACATAAGCCGTCGGTTACCACCCACAGTCAATGTCTCCAAGACGACGCCTCCAAGGAGGTAGCGACGTACACGACGCCGTCGTCGCCCGATCCAGCAAACCAGATCATGGACTTTCGTCCGGAGACCCCGGACTCGAGGGATTTGGGTGAATTGGACTCCTCAGGAACGCGCCTACAGGGAGGAGAACGACACCAAAAAGCATCGCGCGTCACCGGCATCGACCGAGGTCTCTGCAAGGTTTTCACCCGGAGCCAAACACGAACGCCTCGCCTCAAAATCCGAAGACCGGGTCACCTCTGGCCGCCGCAGCAGGCCCTGCGAGGGGAGAGGAGCACCCCCACTGCGCCACAAGAAGAGGGGCCGCAAGAGCCGCCGCCATGAAGCCTGGGACCCCCTCCACCTCCACCCTCACATGAGCTGGACCAGCCGGAGCCGGCAGCAGGCACTACCGGCGCAGAAGCGCAGGATGGCGGGAGGGAGGCCGTAGGACGCGGTCGCTCGCCCAGATCTGGAGCCACGCAAACCCGCCAAATCTGGGCCAGATGTACGCGGAAGGGGCTGCCCGGAAGTACGCCGATGACACCTTGATCATCATGCGGGCGTGCGAGGAAGGGGCTGCCCGCCTCCGTTGGATTCTTGACATATTTGCTGATGCGACTGGGCTGAAGATCAACTTTACCAAGAGCACCCTGGTCCCGATCCATGTCGATGCTGCGGAGCTAGAGATGGTGGTCCGTGCGCTCAGGTGCGTAGTTGGGTCCTTCCCCCAAACATACCTGGGTCTGCCTCTGTCATGGGAGAAACTGAGATTCGAAGATTTCCTCCCAATGATTGCGAAAGTGGAAAAATACCTTGCGGGCTGGGCGGCGCGCCTCCTCTCTCCTGCTGCTCGCCTGGTGTTGATTAACGCTGTCCTCGATGCCCTGCCAACATATGCCATGGCCACGCTGCTCCTTCCCCCGAAGCTGCTCCGTGCACTAGATGCCATGAGAAGAGATTTCCTATGGAATGTGGCCGAAAGGGCGTCGGGTGCACAATGTCTGGTGGCCTGGGATCGCGTGTGTCGCGCGAAATCTGA
The DNA here is from genome assembly GCF_018294505.1 of Triticum aestivum. Taxonomy (NCBI): domain Eukaryota; kingdom Viridiplantae; phylum Streptophyta; class Magnoliopsida; order Poales; family Poaceae; genus Triticum; species Triticum aestivum. The sequence continues at coordinate 2,532 of NW_025240511.1, forward strand.
AGGTGGCCTCGGGGTCCGCAGCCTTGCCGTGCAAAATGACTGCCTCCTGCTGAAAATGATTCATAGACTGCATTGTTGGCCACGGTCGAGATGGGCTGCCTGGGTTTGGGATGAGGCTCACGGAAGTTCGCTCCTGACGCGTGGTGACCTCGCTCTGGGCGAACACCGAAGAGCCCTGACGAAGCTGATGCCTCTGTACCGTGATCTCTCCACGGTCACCGTGGGGGACGGGCGATCGGTCTCCTTCTGGTTCGACAACTGGCTGCCCTGCAGAACCCTTGCCGTGGCTTTCCCCGCCCTCTTCTCACATGCTGTCTCTCCTGAGATGACCGTATGGGAGGCTCGAGAAGAGGGACTGCCTAGACACCTCGTGCCGCGCCTCACGCGTGCGGGCGAAACCGAGCTCAGGGTGGTCCTGACGTTGATGGAGGCCCAGCCTGTGAGAGAAGAAGAGGGGGATGATCGGTCTCTCCTCCTCATCTCGACACCCCGCGACGTCCTGTCAACGGCAATGGCATACCGACTTATGAGGTTTGGTGGCTTGGTGGCCCCTTTTGCCGCCTCCATGTGGGAGACGAGGGCGCCGTCGCGCGTCAAGTTCTTTTGCTGGCTGATGGTGCAGAAACGTATCCATACAAGGGATGTCTTGCTGAAAAAACACATTCTAGAGCCTGATGGAGCAGGATGCCCCGTGTGTGAGGATGGGCTGGAAAGTGCAGATCATATGATCTTCTCCTGTCCGTTTGCAAGATCCTTCTGGGGACGGATCGGCGTTAACGTCGAGGGGGTGAGCGTGAGCTGCTTGGATCACCTGGCCTCGGTGGCGAGCTCGGTAGTCGATTCTGCTCCTGAATTCTCCATGCTATGCTGCTGGCACTTATGGAAGCACCGGAACGCGGTGGTGTTCCAGGGGCTGTGTCCCTCTCTCGCGCGGTTACTTGGGTCCTGTAAGGAGGACGCGCTGCTGTGGCGCGGGCGCCTGAAAAAATCCTGCCGCGCCCATGTTGAAACTTGGATGCAGGCTTTGGGGTAACTAAGGGTTGTCTGG
>NW_025240512.1:0-3579 GCF_018294505.1 Triticum aestivum
AAAAAAAAACTAAAGAACAACAAAAAGGAGGAAATCAGCCAGCTTGCCAGGTGTCAATGTTTTGCCGAGTGTTGCGCTCGGTAAAACTTTTTTGCAAAACAAAAAGACACCGGCGGTGGCACTGATGGCTGGAGCTGGTCGCGCTTGCGGTAGGGTGGGGCTCAAGACGACGGACGGGTCTACCTATTGTTTTCTAGGTGCTCATCGCATCAGTACACACGCACATATCAGCCAGCGAGCTTCTAATCCAAAGCATGTACGCACATCATGCTGGCCAAGCCACATGCATACATCAATACACATTAAACTGGCATGCATGCATCAACATGCCAACATAACACACGCACGTACAATGCCAGACAACACACACGCATCACGCCGGCAAACCGCATAACGAGTTGAAGCCTTCGATCTCCGAGATGCCGTAGATGTTCGGGCCACTGCCATGCTCGAGGTTGAACTCGGCCAGCGTGACGAGCAGCTGGCCGAAGTGCACGCTACACATGGTGCCGCCCAAGTCGCCGGTCGTCTGCTCTTCTCCAGCGGCCAGTGGTGAACAGTAAGATGTGCTTGGTGTGAGAAGATAGATAAGAAAGAGAGAGGAGATGTTTGTGGCTGTGATTGAGAGGGAGGAGATAAGGAGAGAGAGAGGGGGGAAGGCGCTGTGAGATAAAGCCAGATGGAAGGCCGCCACGTGATCAATCCATGTGGTTTCGTGAGATTGGTCGAGAGTGTGCTTTCTCTTTGGCAATCAGTAAAAGCATGACCTCAAAATACCAAAAAATTGGGAATTGCCATCAAATATTTTCTACTTTATGTGAAAATTGGAGTGGAGCCATTTTGCATCTTTTTTTGTTCTTGCTTCACAAAAGATACACATTTTACATTTAGAAAATAGTAAATAATTTGGTTGTACAAAACAGGTAGAAAATCTATTTGGCAACATTGTTTTTATAGGTAAGATGCACCTGTGTGTCTAATTTGTGCACATTACAATAAACTATGTTGTGAATATGGCGATCACCTTGGTCATTTGACATGAAAGTCATGAATGGCCATACACGATCGCACGTTTTGTAAAGGATTTTTTTTCCAAATTGTCATATTGAATGTTCAGCATTTTCCTCGCAACTAATACACATAAATGGAGTCCAGTCGAAAGAAATGCATTTTTTAACTTGTATTCTTTTTTTCAAAACAGGGTCAAAAAATGGCCGGCATGGCTATTCTTGACAAGGGGCCACATCTATCAAAGCACTAAGTGGTTCTTCCACATAATAACTACTTGTGTACCTAAACATGTGTTTTGTTAATTTTATGACAAAGCTATCACACACTTAAAGTTCAAATTTGAATTACTTTCGGAAAATCAACATAAAGTCATTGAAATGTGCGGAAATAACTAGAAATCAACATAAATTGTCCATTACAGACGGTCTACTTTATGTGAAAATTAGAGTGGTACAAATTTGCACCCTGATTTTGTACATGCTTCACAAAAAATACTCATTTTTGACACATAGGAAATAGAAAATGAATTTATTGTATAGAAAGTTGAAAACTCTATTTGGCAACATTGTTTGCAATGCCAATATGCACCTATATATCCAAGTTCACCACATTATCATAAATTGTGCAATGAATATGGTCATCACCTTAATCGTTTGGCTTGAAAGTCATGAATGTCCATACTTCATAGCTCATTTCGTGAAGGATTTTTTTTAAAATTGTTGTAATGTAAGGTAGGCATTTTTTCTCACAAATAGTACACATAAAAGGATTCCATGCGAAAGGATTGCAGTTTTTGAACTTTTATTCATTTTCTTTATTTTTTTCAAAAGGGGTCAAAATGACCGGCATTATGACAAGGAGTTGAACATTTCCAAACTATAAGTGGTTCTTCCATATAATGACTACGTGTGTCCCTAAAAATGTTGTTTGCTAAATTTTAGGACAAAGCTATCACACCCGGCCAGACACCCTTTGCCCTGGTATACGGGGCAGAAGCAGTTCTCCCCACGGAACTCACCTACGGGTCACCTCAAGTGCTCGCTTATGACGAGCTTAAGCAAGAGCAATTGCGGCAAGATGACGCGACGCTCCTTGAGGAAGATCGTCTTCGAGCAGCTGTGAGAGCAGCACGCTATCAGCAAACCTTGCGCCGCTATCATAGCCGCAAGGTTCATGCCCGAAGCTTTGAGGAAGGCGACCTTGTTCTTCGGCGCGTTCAATCGGCCAAGAATTCCAACAAGTTGACGCCGAAGTGGGAATGCCCTTATCAGGTAATACCAGTCACCAGGCCTGGAGCAGTCCGCCTGGAGACCGAAGATGCTATTCCAGTGAGCAACTCCTGGAACATTGAACATCTTCACAAGTTTTACCCATAAGGCGCGGTTGCCGGGCCTCCCGGCAAACCACCTTTTGTACAAGCCTTGCCGGCAAGGCATGTAACCCTCTGTACAAAGCCAGGCGCAGACCCTGAGCATAAATAAATGAAGCGCCGGCGCCCTAAGTTTTAGCATGCATGCTAGGTTAAGTCTCTCCCTCGGTTAGGGTTGATAGTGCTTAGCGGAAACTAAACCCTAGCATAGAGGTCGAGTGTGCGTCTCTCTGTCCCTTTCCGTCCTCTTTAGTTCGTAGGGTACATGGATGTTTCTGCTGAGCTGTTTGGAAGAAAGAGAACAAGCCGGCACTCCGGCCCCGGCAAGCCAAGGTTGCCAGGGGCTGCAGACACAAGAATCCAACCACGGCAAGCCAAGGCTATCGGGGGCTGCATATTCAGATAAGTCTTCTATCCCCTATTGTGCATTTCCGTATGAAGTTGGGACGTATGAAACCTCGTTTTATTCCTAGGCCACCGTGCTCCCCCTTTCTTCCTATACCCAAGGACTATTCCCTGGGTCAGAACTGGGTCGTAGTCGCGGTGACGAGGAAATAAACGAGGGGCCTAACTCTACTTCGTCCCTGCCTCTGCCAAGACCGTGAGAAAGGTCGAATGAAGTAAGGGGACGGCAACGTCTGCTGCCGGGCGACAATGTTTATCTTAAAAATAACAAGGACTTACTCCTTGGCATGGGCCCCGCTCACACACAAAGAACCCGACAAGCACCCTTTTTCATTAAAAACATCCCATATAGGTACAGTTCATACGGAATAAAAATATGAGCAAGGGGATTACAAGTTTTAAATTTAACAAATGCCCGCAGGCTTACAAACTGAAAAGAGGTAAGGTGCTCGTAATCCCTTTCTTGTCCCTCTACTCAGAAGGTGGAACGAGACAGTAGGAGGGCAAAAAGAGCGCCTAGGCGAGGTACGAGCAGCAGAAGACGTCGGGAGAGGAGCCGGAAGATGAGGCAGCGGGCCGACAATACGCGACGAAGGCGTTGGTGCCTGCGTACTCCGAGTTGACGGCCCGTCACCCGCCTTCTTCATCTTCTCCGGCCCTCCTACGCCAGCCGCCCAAGGAGGCGACGGGGAACGCGCCAATGGAGAGCTTGACGAGGAAGGCCCTCGGCAGGGCACGAGGCCGATGGAGGGGCGACGCGGTCAGTCGGAGTCGGGGTCGGCACCCCCCCCCCC
>NW_025240513.1:0-3579 GCF_018294505.1 Triticum aestivum
AAAAAAAAACTAAAGAACAACAAAAAGGAGGAAATCAGCCAGCTTGCCAGGTGTCAATGTTTTGCCGAGTGTTGCGCTCGGTAAAACTTTTTTGCAAAACAAAAAGACACCGGCGGTGGCACTGATGGCTGGAGCTGGTCGCGCTTGCGGTAGGGTGGGGCTCAAGACGACGGACGGGTCTACCTATTGTTTTCTAGGTGCTCATCGCATCAGTACACACGCACATATCAGCCAGCGAGCTTCTAATCCAAAGCATGTACGCACATCATGCTGGCCAAGCCACATGCATACATCAATACACATTAAACTGGCATGCATGCATCAACATGCCAACATAACACACGCACGTACAATGCCAGACAACACACACGCATCACGCCGGCAAACCGCATAACGAGTTGAAGCCTTCGATCTCCGAGATGCCGTAGATGTTCGGGCCACTGCCATGCTCGAGGTTGAACTCGGCCAGCGTGACGAGCAGCTGGCCGAAGTGCACGCTACACATGGTGCCGCCCAAGTCGCCGGTCGTCTGCTCTTCTCCAGCGGCCAGTGGTGAACAGTAAGATGTGCTTGGTGTGAGAAGATAGATAAGAAAGAGAGAGGAGATGTTTGTGGCTGTGATTGAGAGGGAGGAGATAAGGAGAGAGAGAGGGGGGAAGGCGCTGTGAGATAAAGCCAGATGGAAGGCCGCCACGTGATCAATCCATGTGGTTTCGTGAGATTGGTCGAGAGTGTGCTTTCTCTTTGGCAATCAGTAAAAGCATGACCTCAAAATACCAAAAAATTGGGAATTGCCATCAAATATTTTCTACTTTATGTGAAAATTGGAGTGGAGCCATTTTGCATCTTTTTTTGTTCTTGCTTCACAAAAGATACACATTTTACATTTAGAAAATAGTAAATAATTTGGTTGTACAAAACAGGTAGAAAATCTATTTGGCAACATTGTTTTTATAGGTAAGATGCACCTGTGTGTCTAATTTGTGCACATTACAATAAACTATGTTGTGAATATGGCGATCACCTTGGTCATTTGACATGAAAGTCATGAATGGCCATACACGATCGCACGTTTTGTAAAGGATTTTTTTTCCAAATTGTCATATTGAATGTTCAGCATTTTCCTCGCAACTAATACACATAAATGGAGTCCAGTCGAAAGAAATGCATTTTTTAACTTGTATTCTTTTTTTCAAAACAGGGTCAAAAAATGGCCGGCATGGCTATTCTTGACAAGGGGCCACATCTATCAAAGCACTAAGTGGTTCTTCCACATAATAACTACTTGTGTACCTAAACATGTGTTTTGTTAATTTTATGACAAAGCTATCACACACTTAAAGTTCAAATTTGAATTACTTTCGGAAAATCAACATAAAGTCATTGAAATGTGCGGAAATAACTAGAAATCAACATAAATTGTCCATTACAGACGGTCTACTTTATGTGAAAATTAGAGTGGTACAAATTTGCACCCTGATTTTGTACATGCTTCACAAAAAATACTCATTTTTGACACATAGGAAATAGAAAATGAATTTATTGTATAGAAAGTTGAAAACTCTATTTGGCAACATTGTTTGCAATGCCAATATGCACCTATATATCCAAGTTCACCACATTATCATAAATTGTGCAATGAATATGGTCATCACCTTAATCGTTTGGCTTGAAAGTCATGAATGTCCATACTTCATAGCTCATTTCGTGAAGGATTTTTTTTAAAATTGTTGTAATGTAAGGTAGGCATTTTTTCTCACAAATAGTACACATAAAAGGATTCCATGCGAAAGGATTGCAGTTTTTGAACTTTTATTCATTTTCTTTATTTTTTTCAAAAGGGGTCAAAATGACCGGCATTATGACAAGGAGTTGAACATTTCCAAACTATAAGTGGTTCTTCCATATAATGACTACGTGTGTCCCTAAAAATGTTGTTTGCTAAATTTTAGGACAAAGCTATCACACCCGGCCAGACACCCTTTGCCCTGGTATACGGGGCAGAAGCAGTTCTCCCCACGGAACTCACCTACGGGTCACCTCAAGTGCTCGCTTATGACGAGCTTAAGCAAGAGCAATTGCGGCAAGATGACGCGACGCTCCTTGAGGAAGATCGTCTTCGAGCAGCTGTGAGAGCAGCACGCTATCAGCAAACCTTGCGCCGCTATCATAGCCGCAAGGTTCATGCCCGAAGCTTTGAGGAAGGCGACCTTGTTCTTCGGCGCGTTCAATCGGCCAAGAATTCCAACAAGTTGACGCCGAAGTGGGAATGCCCTTATCAGGTAATACCAGTCACCAGGCCTGGAGCAGTCCGCCTGGAGACCGAAGATGCTATTCCAGTGAGCAACTCCTGGAACATTGAACATCTTCACAAGTTTTACCCATAAGGCGCGGTTGCCGGGCCTCCCGGCAAACCACCTTTTGTACAAGCCTTGCCGGCAAGGCATGTAACCCTCTGTACAAAGCCAGGCGCAGACCCTGAGCATAAATAAATGAAGCGCCGGCGCCCTAAGTTTTAGCATGCATGCTAGGTTAAGTCTCTCCCTCGGTTAGGGTTGATAGTGCTTAGCGGAAACTAAACCCTAGCATAGAGGTCGAGTGTGCGTCTCTCTGTCCCTTTCCGTCCTCTTTAGTTCGTAGGGTACATGGATGTTTCTGCTGAGCTGTTTGGAAGAAAGAGAACAAGCCGGCACTCCGGCCCCGGCAAGCCAAGGTTGCCAGGGGCTGCAGACACAAGAATCCAACCACGGCAAGCCAAGGCTATCGGGGGCTGCATATTCAGATAAGTCTTCTATCCCCTATTGTGCATTTCCGTATGAAGTTGGGACGTATGAAACCTCGTTTTATTCCTAGGCCACCGTGCTCCCCCTTTCTTCCTATACCCAAGGACTATTCCCTGGGTCAGAACTGGGTCGTAGTCGCGGTGACGAGGAAATAAACGAGGGGCCTAACTCTACTTCGTCCCTGCCTCTGCCAAGACCGTGAGAAAGGTCGAATGAAGTAAGGGGACGGCAACGTCTGCTGCCGGGCGACAATGTTTATCTTAAAAATAACAAGGACTTACTCCTTGGCATGGGCCCCGCTCACGCACAAAGAACCCGACAAGCACCCTTTTTCATTAAAAACATCCCATATAGGTACAGTTCATACGGAATAAAAACATGAGCAAGGGGATTACAAGTTTTAAATTTAACAAATGCCCGCAGGCTTACAAACTGAAAAGAGGTAAGGTGCTCGTAATCCCTTTCTTGTCCCTCTACTCAGAAGGTGGAACGAGACAGTAGGAGGGCAAAAAGAGCGCCTAGGCGAGGTACGAGCAGCAGAAGACGTCGGGAGAGGAGCCGGAAGATGAGGCAGCGGGCCGACAATACGCGACGAAGGCGTTGGTGCCTGCGTACTCCGAGTTGACGGCCCGTCACCCGCCTTCTTCATCTTCTCCGGCCCTCCTACGCCAGCCGCCCAAGGAGGCGACGGGGAACGCGCCAATGGAGAGCTTGACGAGGAAGGCCCTCGGCAGGGCACGAGGCCGATGGAGGGGCGACGCGGTCAGTCGGAGTCGGGGTCGGCACCCCCCCCCCC
>NW_025240514.1:0-3578 GCF_018294505.1 Triticum aestivum
TGAAGGAGTTATCAACATCATTTGATGTCTCATGCTGACAAGTTGGTTTGATTATTCGGAGTCTCTCAAGGTTAGGCAGCCTCCCTTGTAACTGAGCTGTGTACCGCCAACATCTGACTCCTTCTATATTTAGTTCTGTGATGCTTTTCATAAGATCCATTTTCTCCTCAGATAAGATATTATCCCACTCTGTGTAGCGTAGGTCCAGCACCAAAAGATTATACAAGCATGCCCACTCTTGATGATTATCTGCTTCACATGTTTTGCTACGTGTACAATGGTCCAATCCAAGGAATCTGAGGTTCTGACAATGGTGAAAAGGAGGTGATGCAAAATTGAAGGCACAGAAACAGAGAACTAGCACACCAAGCTTGTTGGAATGTTCAAAGAAGCCTTTTTGCAGAGTTGGTGGGTGATCGGATCTTTCAAATGCCAAAAACAGAGATGACGTCACTGCAGGAATAGTTTGCATACCACATATTTCCATATTTTTTGATGTGACTGAAATCCAACGGTATGACCCTTCCTTATAGACATCATCATCTTTAACTACCAGAAATAAATGCTCAAAATATTTCATGAGCATCTGAAGCACCTCATCAATCACAGTAGCATCACCCTCCCAATTTATCTCTCCATGCAATGTGTTACTAACATCCCTTGCTTTGTCCCCTTGTATGATTGCATCACATATCCAATAGTTGGAAGCATGAGCGATCCAATCAAGTTTGGTGGAAATGTGAAAAATATAATGAAGAAATAACCCATAGAGGCAACATTCTTTAACCATTGTAGGGTTGATGTCTAGCATAGATGGACTTCGAGCAACTATGGTGGCACATTGTTGATGAAGTAGTTCTTGAAACTCATAAGCTATTAATGAGCGAGCTCCCCGGAATGAATATATGAAAACATGAGTATATCTTAGATTGCTTGATATCGAAAGACGGTCAACATGGCGATGCATTGTCAAGCAGCACCTGTTGAAGGTCCATATCATCATGTTTTTACCAAACCTTGTAAGAGGAATGCCAAACGAACCAATGTCAACCTCGTCATCACTTCCATTGAGAAAAAACATCATAAATTTGGTGCCAGTCAGGGTTTGCTCAATCACTTGTGCAACACTGCCTATCTCATTCCTCGAGCTTTCACCAATTCCCTTAAAATCATCCTCTTCGTCTTGCTTATCTAGAGTAGCCATTATAGAGCGGTCAAGTGTCAGTTCCTGTGCAATTGCTCTCTGCACCGCTCTCCTGTTATTCCACTTTGAGCAATCTATGAAAATTATTCTGTCAAAGCATAGTTCCGGAATGTTTCTCCTGGATGGAAGCATTGCCGCCATGTATCTAAGAACAGCAGAGGCCCCAAATCCATCCCAACAATCAAGGCAGAATATGCGGCCCCTGAGCTGAATTATTTTGAACATCTCTTGTGCAGCTTCGTGAACATTATCGGCTCTTAAGATCTGAAGTAAAGTATGCAAGTTAGAGCATCTTTGTTAGTTTACGTTTTTTGGCAAATGGCCTAGCTTATTTGATTATAAACAAATTTGAGTACATCATTTCACTTTAACATGTACATAACACATACCCTCCATCATATATATGAATAATAATAAATCAGGGTGCATCTGTGAAGCACTCAAACGGTATTTGAACAAGCGATGGTTTGAATCACATCAACTTTTATGGCTGGGCGTGGGCCATGGAAAAATTATTACTACGTACACATTGTGATATGTAAGCGTCTACACATACGGTCTTTGTTTTTATTTACATGCCTCTACATAGGAAAACCTACCATTATAAGGACCCTCATATTGCCTGCGTTTGCCTGAATCCCCGCAACCTGTACAATCTGCAGCAACCTCACGATGCACTTACTGCCTCCATCGTTGCCGCTGTCCAGCCATGCCGATTTCCGAGCCGCGTGCTTTGGCTCTCCCTGCCGTGAACAGAGCTGTTGTGTGCCGCCAACTACTGACAGTCGCCTGAGATTGCCCTTGCGGGCTGCCCTTCCATTTTTTGGCAGGGAAAATTTGGCCTGGGCTATCCGTATTTAGTGGATTTATTTACATAGGGTCAGACAGATTAGTCTTACGTACAGGCTGATTGATGAATTGGTTGATTTAAAAATTACAAATGAATTGATTATTTTTAGTTTCACCATCTTTCTTACTACCTCTGTATTAAAATATAAGGCGTTTTTGTTGGCTAATTTTAATCTCCTCCATTGATTTAATCAAGGGGGTGTACTGAAGCAGATCCCTTAAAACAAAACCATGATGTAGTACTAATTATTTTTGTGAGGTAAAATAGGCAAAAAGTATTAGTACCTCCTTCTCAGCAACATTCATGATGTATATATATTCCTCTGTCGAAGAAGAGGACCTAGAGAGAAAAGCAGCTGCAAATTCGACCAGTCTAACCCATCAATACGTACCGAAGATATTTGCCACACAACCTGGATATACAACAACAACAACAACAACAAGATGTTATGTATGTTTGAGCTTCACCACTATTGTTAATTAAGCAGCGGTACGTATTGCAGTGTTCTGTCTGGCAGAATAATTAGATATTTGGAGCCTAAAGAGAGTAAGTGCGTCGTGTACCTTGACTTGACTGTAGACAAGAGCAGGCAGGTTGACAAATTAAGCACAAGTGCAAGCGCCCTCTAATCTTCTTGTTCGACAGATATTCTGCCAGGCCAAGCAGGTTGACAACAAGCAGGTATGAGGCTTAGCTTGTTGTCAATAACTAGCTAGAGAAGTAGAGAGTACACACGGTCCCTTACTTGATGTGCATACATGCTTGCAGATCGAGGAGGGTGGGCAACTTTGCTTCTCGCTGGCTGGTCCCTTCTTCCCTTTGCCAAAGCGTGAAGCAAGATATATGTGCGCTGCTTTTTCTCTCTTTTTTGGCTTTCTCTTTCTAATAAAGAAAAAACGATTCAGATGCTCCAGTGGTAACTGATAAACACATTTCATATATATAATTTGACACCCAAATATAGCATCTGTTGCGATCTGACAATCAATTCTTGCTATGATTTATTGCATATTTGAGTGAAAATCATATAAATGAATCATTTACTTGTGACTTGTTACTTTTGCAGAAAAGTGCGCAAAGGCACTATAATCGTGAAGATTTCTACTATGTGGCTAAGAGCATCTCCAATGGGCGCGCGATCTTAGCAGCGCGCTGGAAAAATCGCCTCTTTTGCGCGCGCGGGGCCGGAATGGGCGCTCCAGCAGATGCGCAAAAACGCACGCGCGGTATAATTGGTTCAGCATGCGGAGCAAAACGGCATCCCACGCCGCTTATTTCGTGCGCCCGCTCCCATGCACTGGACAGCAACGACTCGCGCACGACTTTCACCAACCGCCAGATCCAGGCGCTGGCGCCGCCGCTTGCATCTCCCCATTTGCTCCGGCGACCCGTCGGCGCTTCCCCGGCCTATCCCCGCGCGCCGCCGCCGCTTCCTCCACCTCCTCTCGTCGCCGCCGCCCCTCGTGCACACCATTCCTCCAGCGAACATCGCCCAGCGGCCCACTGCCGCTCGGTGCCCACAAG
>NW_025240515.1:0-3578 GCF_018294505.1 Triticum aestivum
CAAGTACTGAAGATGAGATATTAATTTCTTAAAGGTGAATGCTAACATATAGATAATTATTGCTTACATATTGCTATTTGATTTTATCAGGGATTATTGGTTATGAAGCATGCCTTTCGACTATAATAATGTTCAACTCATATACGTTTCCCATTTTAGTTTTTGTTTTTTCTTTCAGAGTATATCTGTCCAGAAGAATGATGCTTACAAATTTAGCTTTTAGTGTTTCTGGAATGCCATTCTATTTCTGTAAGATACAATACCAGGTAACAGGGTGAAATATCATCATCGTGTCAACCAAAATTTGTCCTTTTTTTACTGATTTATCTGCCATGACAAACTGCGCGTACAAATTGTAATCACACAACGATAGGAGATAGTAATGCAGACAAATTTAAGTTGTACTGGAATGATTGCTGTCGTTGTATTTCTGCTATATAATATACTACACTATAGGAAGTTGTTGTAGTAAAGGAAAATAAAGATTCATTTATCAGATTCAATGGTCATGTTTTCGGCAACTTGGAATCAAACAATAAAAAAACAAATATTATACTTTTCACGTGATCGATTCTTTGTGTTAATAGATACAAGAACGATGCTATACACATGGCAATTTCCGAACAATTTTGGGATGATGCAGCACATCAAGCCGTCTGTGCGTACTGCAAACCTGGACAGCACCGTCCAATCCTCCATCATGCAAAGTTCACTTGGCAACTGTCGTCCGCGTAGTAGTTTCGTAGATACAACACTGCATTTTCTTTTTGTGGTTGTACAACCTGCATATTGGCCATGGACTAGCTTGCGACCTGAGGTCTGGCTATGTGCACTAAGTGCTCATGCACATGAGAAGAACACAATTTTAGTTCTAGACATGAATCATTAAATTATGACGTATTAAAAATTTATGTACTGATTTACTATCAGGCAACAGCCAACCATTTAATTATCACACGAACTTATATTCCTCATGTTATGACATAGGCAACTGTCACTCTAGAACATATGATGTGTCATAAAGAAAAATCTATTCTGGTATGATAAGTGGAATACAACACCTCTTAAGCTACAATACCCTAACCATTTCTCTTTTTCCCTTAGCAGTTTGTCCTTAGTTCAGCAAGTTTCTGAGACTGATAATCTCCAAGAGATCTTTCACAGGTCACTCTCTACCCAAGCTTTTGGCCAGTTCCAACAAGTTCAATTAACATTAGCTCACATAACTCTCACACCTAGCTAGCTAGTATATATGGAGCTACTATTGAAATTCTGCAACCTTTTCTGCTGCCAAACATTACAGAGTTCTAATTCAAGGAGAGGTGGCACACCCCATATTTAAGAAGATTTGGAAATCAGCAGTGATTCAGCGATACCAAATTTTACTGTTGGTTTCTGATCCAAGATAGGCTCAGCACAAGAAGTCTGCTTCTCAGGAAATCATTTCACCTCCCCTCCTACCAATGTGTGCTATGTAATGAGCAAATTGAGACCACATTGCACCTCTTTTTGGACTGCTCATTTGCTCTACAATGCTGGCACCTGATCACTCCTAATAAGAAGAGGGACAGATCTGTCATTCAGGAAATCATGCTGGCTTTGAATGAATTACCAAATGGAGTGGCCATGAACATTGTCATTATGAGTTGCTGGCATATTTGGATGCAAGGGAACAACAAGATCTTTAAGCATATTAATCCAATCACCACATAATGGAAGCTGCTACGCAAGAAAGATTTACAGTTGCTACATCATAGAATTAGGCACTAGCTCCTTCAAGTTTTTCAAGACTGCATTGCCACACGTTTGTACTCCGAAAGATCCTTGAGTTAGATGGGCTTGCCATCTCCTTTCTTTTTGATCCCTTTTGTACATACACTTTTAATTGCTTTTAATGAAAATTACAATCGAACAATTGGTATAGAGTCTTTGGCTAAAAAAAACATGCTAGAAGAACTGAGAAGTCGAGAAGACTACATAATGTGGAAAGTGAAGAATCAGACTGGTGAGACCCAAAAACAGATGACGTTTTGTACATGTAGTAGTATGGATAATTATATTTTTCTCCAAAGAAAGTACACACTATTTCTTTCTAGAAAATGGTCATTGTGAAAGCAAATAATGTAACGTGAAAATATAAGCTACCAATGGTACTGCAGAGTGCACGTGTCGAGAAAGTTTTACAGGATATGTATAGTACATAAATAAACTAAATCACTAAAATAAATATGTGAATTATGCATGGCGTTAGAAAATGTACCTATAACTACACTAACACTATGACAACTATTAAATTTATGTTTGCAGAAAAATATATAGCTAAGCAGCATGGTAAAAAGATAGAAAAATAATACAAACATTATTTAAACAACGCGAGTGATCATAAAATATTTAGTATGACATGCATACTTAGGAAGTAAATGATGAAGGGGTAACACATATATTTATATATCAATAAAAACCAGAACATGTCGAAGATTAAACTATGTTTGAAGTAGTCTTACATTTGAAAATGCCATCACATTTGGTTTCAGTTTTTCTTCTGAAAAATCAAATAATATGCTTTCACCATTTAACTTTATGAAATGCTAGCCCGCGTATCGAGCGGGCCACTTTGCTAGTTAATTAAGAAGAAAAGATGGTGAGAGGATAGGTTGGCAGAAAAAGCTGGGCCACGCAGCCCAAACAACATGTGCCTTTTTTTTGTCCAACTTTTGTATTTGCTCTTCCTCCTTTTATCTTTCCCTTTCTTTTCATGGAGACTCAAAAATACTAGAAAATGCATTGTACAACCTTATTCTTTTTTTGAAAGTGTCAAATTAGGCCAAATTCTCCAAAACTACAAATCTAGGTCGTCAAAATATTGTCAAGTCGTTTACTGCATGTCCTATGCAACCCTGCTCAGCTGTGATTTTCACGCGTGGCAACTGGCAAGTTAACCACCCAAATAGTTATTTCTCCTAATGCCGTATACCCTGTTGCTTTCTTCAATTTTGCGGGTGGCCGCTTGGGTTACAGACCTCTCGAAAAAAAAAGTGTCATAAAACAGGACCTCTAGGAGAATTGAAGAAATGTGACGTAAAACTAGTATAACTGCTTGACATTCGCACTCATTCAAAACACACATGCTAGCAAGTAAGAAGACTAATTCTCAAAAGAAAAACCATATTATACATCATTTGTACAATATCTTGGCCAAAATCAAATTTCCCGTTGTCAGAGTAAAAACAAAATCATATATTTTTTACAAACTATGTACATCATATACAAGACTTCGCGGTGTCATATGGCAAGCACTAGGCATGGCATGGAGCGGCCCCTGGGTCTGGGCGACTGACTCTCCCAGATGGCCCACACCACGTCCTCCTTAGCTGGCCGGCCCAACTTTCGAATCGTGACAGACGTGTTGAAGTACTCACGAAAGCTGGTGATGACGCCAGCACGGAGGCACCATGCATGCACCCAATAGTCATGCTCGCCCGCCCAGCCTTCCGCCACCACCCACTGCTCGTCGCCTTCGGCGGCGCCACCAACTTCTCAACCCTTGCTGGCGCGAACCGGAACGCGAACGCCCCCTT
>NW_025240516.1:0-3048 GCF_018294505.1 Triticum aestivum
GCCGACGCCAACTTCCTAGAGTACTTAGAAAATATTTTTAGAGTAGGCCTAATATTTTTAGAGTACTTAGAAAATAATTTGTTATGAAACAGGGCATTAAAATATAAGCATAACCTTGATTGTTGAATATTTTGTCCCAAGGTCAGTACACTATGTACTTAGAGAATACTGTGAGAATGTCTAATTTGATTATGTCTAATGTGAATGAGGTTATATATCTAATTTGGCTATAGTTTTGGTAATAATTATGCATGCATGATAGCTTATATATCTATGAATTTTATTTGTAGTTGGCGACTGACGCCATCTGCGAGCAAGGCCGGCGCGCCATCGTCCCCAAGGGCCGGCACAGATCTTATGGCACGAGGTACTATGCATTCATCATGTTTATCATGTACGCGTACATAGTAGCTAACATTATTTTTGCTCCTATTCCTAGCGATGGAGGAGTACAGAGAGATTTTTTGTTCAGTTGAGAAGTGGTGTCTCTTGGTCAGCAAACTAAACTCTAGGCAGAAAACGCGGTTTGCAAGCACTAGTCTTGAAAAAATGTTGATGATTCCTAGTGTGCTGATGCGAAAATGTTTGCTCAAGTTTATTATTAAATCATATGCATTGGACAGAAAAAGGTTCATCATGCCATCAAAAAACGGTGCGATATCATTGCGCACCGAAGATGTGTATGACATTTTCGGGCTACAGAACAAGGGCAAAGATGCCATGAAAGCCCTAGGTAAAGGGGGGTTAAAGGCGAAGGTGAAGGTGCCTAGTCGTTTTGTAGATTCGAAAACGGGGGAAATGATGATAGACGATCTGATTGAGAACATCGTTGCCAGTGGCACGTACGATGATGATTTCCTCCGTAGAATTGTTCTGGTTCTTCTGGGCACGGTTCTTGCACCGCAGTCCACCAGAGAAGTTCCTAATGCTTATTACAAGTTAGTGCATGATGTGGAGGCCATCAAAGCATTTAATTGGAACGCATTTACTTTACGCGTTTGCGTGGAAGGCATCACAAAGACCTTGTCAGATCTTGAAAAATTTACTTGGCCGATTGGAAACCTTGCCCTCATACAGGTAAATCTTATGTTATATTTGTTTATTTGAAACTAAAGTTTGTGAAAAGAATTTGCTAATATACTTCATGTTTCTGTAGTACATGTTTTGGGAGAAAGTGCAGCCACTGGATGAAGAGGCATTTGATCCACTAGCTCATGAATATCCGTTGATGGTCAATTGGTCAGAAGATGAGGCTATGAAGCGTGACGCGTACGACACGGCATACGGCCGTGGTAATGGGACGGTAAGTTTTAATGGTTCCTACTGCATGCAATTATGTTGCTATTTATGTGTTGAGAAATTTAAATTGGTTTAATGTGTAACAGATTGATGGTGTGATAAGTGAGAAGTACAGACAAACATTAATTGCTCAACAAGGAAGAAAGGCGGAGGAAGAATTAGAGCAAGAAGGTGGAACAGATCGTGCCCAAAGAAGGAAAGATAATAGAGACGAGGCTTCTTCGAGCAGGGATACTACATTAGATCAAGTGATGAAATGCATCAAAGATATGCAAAAAGAAATTAGACTTCTCCCTGAAAAATGTGCTGAGGTAATTACTGATGTGTAAATCAGTTTACATGGGATTATTGATAATTTATGCATGTAGTAAATACTTTCGATGTGTCATTGCAAATTGTAGTGCAGAAGCTGGAGAAGGAAGGTCTTGCCTTCAGGGGGTTTCGTGATGACATTGAGTTTGTGGAGCATAGTGAAGCGTGGATGGGGAAGTATGGTCCAGCAAAATACAAATCAAAATATTGGACAGATGTAAAATCAACTCCTGCAAAAGAAGACATGGACAACAGGGTGGATGCATCCTTCACCACAGGGAACGGGAAGAAATTGGCGCGTGATAAAGGTGTGCATCACAGCACACCTGGTACAAGAGATGAAGGCGACCCCTTCGTTATTGATGAGAATGGTAATTCACCCGACCCATCTCTTGAGACGGTAGATACGAATGCCTTTCCACCTTTTACTTCAACCCCCAAGAATATGAATGAAGTGTCAGACGGGTCTAGCGCCGATAAATCTGAGGAGTTTAGTATGGATAGTCTGAACACCCGTATTAAAAATGCGAAAGAAAGTGGCACTCAGGAGAGTGATGGAAAGGAGAATGATGGGAAACGCAAGAGGAGACAGTCGAAATATTGCCTTTCACCTTACCAGCAGAACGGTGGACGTAAACGTGCAAAGAAAAGTAAGTGCTAAGTAGATTATTGTAGCAACATACTTCTGTCCTTGCATGCACACTTTATTAACTCATTGTTTCTTACTATTTTAGGTCTGTTTGGTACAAGAGCTGCTATGATTAATACTGATTACATTAATGAGGATCACATAGAGGCCGCAAAGATTTATATCCGGACACTGGCAGACTCGGAGAAGCTTCGCAGAAAACTGTCGTGCACATGACGGGAATTGGTGGGGAAACATGTACACCTGAAATGCTTCAAGCCATCATTTCGAAAAAATGGTTGCATGGCGGTGTAAGTATTAGCAATAATTTATTAAGTTGGACATGTCATTTACATATAAATTATCTAATAGGCGTATTGCTGTTATGTTATTTTGTAGGTCATCAATTGTTATTGCAACCATATGCAGACCCATAATCCTCGTGTTGACCGTCACATATTATCATCTTGGGTGTCCCACTGGCTTATTCTTCGTGCTGATGGAAAGGTTATCAACTCTAAGAGGCATTTTATGGATCATTCCACAAACCAAACTAAAATGGTGTCTAGAGTTACTGAAGAGTATTTCATCAAAGATAAGGTACTTCAATTTAGTATGATCATTCGTAGTATATCTGTGTGTACACCAACATGAATAAACTTTGTTGTAGGCATACTTTCCTTTTCATGTGGAAGAAAATCATTGGATAACAGTTCTTATGCACAACAAGAAAAAAGAGTTTCAAGTATTAAACTCTACTGGTAAATGCAGCAAAATAGTTCTTGCAAAGATTGCTAAGCTGGTAAGCT
>NW_025240516.1:3058-3578 GCF_018294505.1 Triticum aestivum
AGGGGAGGGCCAGCCCGTTTTTTCCTTTTTTTTCTGGTTCCTTTTTTCCTTTTCTTTTTCTTTTTCTTTTTCTTTTTCTTTTTCTTTACTTATTTCAATTTGTTGAACTTTTTGTAAAACACGTGAACTAAATTTGAGGTTTGTGAACTTTTATTCATGAACTTTTTCAAAAAACTATTTTTATTTTTCTTGAACTATGTTGTATTTCCTGAACTTTTTCTAAATTTTCATGAACTTATTCAAATCCATGAACTTTCCATAAATTAGTAACCTTTTTTTAAAATTTCATGTACTTTCAAATCCGTGAAAGTTTTTCTCAAATGAGTGAACTTTTTTTCTTGATAAAACTTCATTCAATTTAAAAGATTCACGATTTTGAACAGGAAAAAAAATAAGAAAAGAAAAAGAAAAAGAAAAGGAAAAAAGGAACCAGAAAAAAAAGGAAAAAACGGGCTGGCCCTCCCCTCGCCCGCGCGGGGCTCCTCCCCCGGCCCACGCCCCCTCCCCTCGCCCGCGCGGG
>NW_025240517.1:0-3578 GCF_018294505.1 Triticum aestivum
CGGGCCGATGTTGGAGCAGGCGTCGTCGCAGTGGCGAAGTCCGAGGACACATGTCCACCACGAGGATGCCGCCGCTGCCACACAATCCTTACTTAAAGATACTGAATTCCAAATCCATCCCCAATGATAGGATCAATCGTCTCATCGGAGTAGGATCTGAAGAAATTTTATTCAACGCCGCTATCACCGCCGCGGAAGCCAAGACGATGAATAGCCTAAAAAACCTAAGATACTTTGGCCTAAATTATCATGGATCCGGCGACCCCTCTCACCGGCGACGACCGAGGTCATCGACAGAGAGGAGCCGCCAGAGAACAGCGGCGGAGCACAAGTCCCGAAAGTTAGATCGCTTTTCCTGTCTTCTGAAGGAAGATATGAAAATGTATATTCGCCCCCCTAGGCCCCTTGTATAGGATCGACGTGAATGTCTGGCTACCTGCACAGTACGTATGTAACTGTAAGCATGTACGTATGTACGCGCAGGACTTGTTCCGTGCGTGCCGGAAAAAGTCTAAAATAAACCATGAATTTATAGACAAAAGATAAATCGAACCCTCAATTTTGAATCCCGGAAATTGGCACTCTAAATTTATCGATCCCGGTCTATTTTAAACCCTGTGCCTGTTTTCCATGCCAGAAAAAAACAACTCAAATTGCTACTCTCACTGACAGCACTGGCCCACTTGCCATACCAATCTTCAACCTTCTTTCCCCTTCCAATTTTTCTCTCCAGACCATGTTGCCGCTGAATGCGCACACACTTCCGCGTCTCTTCTGAAATCAGAGCCTGCAACAGCTGTACCGCTGGAAGGCGCGGATGGAGGGCTCCCAGTTCTGGCGTTATTTTTGGTTCGCATGCCCAGCGCAGGGGCATTCATGGAGGTCCGCTCCACATAGAGGACGACGTGGCCGGCGCCAGCGCTGGTGAGCTGCGAAGGGGTGGCCCGTGATGGGGTGGCCCGTGATGGGGCGGTGGAATAACGTCTGCAAGTCGGGGATGTGGGAGACCGGAGCGGCGCGAGCCGCTGGGTCGACGAGGCGGACCCGCGTGCCGACGAGCTCTGTTATGGTGATGGCCAGCTGGAGGTGCACGACGCGGCGCGCCCGTACAATGGCTACACGGGCCTGGTCGGCTTCGTGCTAAAGTCACTCGGCAATCACATAGTTAACCAAAGCCACCACGCCAATATGTACAAGCGCGTGCTCGAACTGCTCCTTGAGAGCAATGGAAGCTCGGAGCTAGTCAAGCAGGTGGATTGATTTTTCAGGAGCTAGCTTGGACGCCATTAGCTTGATCGATCTGTGCGGCGGCACGACACGCGCTGGGACCAGTGGCGGCGCCAGGAAATGGAGGCTAGGCCTGGGTATTCATCCAAAAAAATTTTTTGACTCTAAATGTAGTATATGAACCAAACAACATAACACTAGCAATATATGAACAAAACAACACTAGCATAACAACAATAGCAATATTTCAATATATCAGACCATAGCAACATGAATACATAAGTACCTTCTGATTGATAAAGTGATGATATCCTTCTTACGATGTATCAGATCATAACAACCAATAATATTTTCGCGCACTCAGTAGGCAATAGCAGAGTGATGAGCATATTTGACAGCAACACAAGCAGCAATTTGTCCCCAAAACTTTAACCAGAATACCCACCTTAAGACTAATCAAATCCAGCACTAGTAGGCGGTAGCTCATTGCATTCAAATCCAGCACTAGCAGCAATTTGTCCAATTTGACTGCACTACAAATCCACCTACAGATAATAGAACTAGGAATTAGGAATTAGAAGCATGTGATTTGACCAGGAACTAGGAATTACTCCCTCCGTTCCAAAATAGATGACCCAACTTTGTACTAGCTTTAGTACAAAGTTGGGTCATCTATTTTGGAACGGAGGGAGTAGGAATTAGCAAGTAGGACAAATCCAGCACTAGCTCGCTCCGTGATGCTCCAGGCGCTGCTACAATTTGACCAGGCGCTGCCGCATGAGCCCATAGGAATTAGGAAGTTAGAACTAGGAAAAGAGGAGAATAGAACCTGCTCCGCTGCCGACCTGCCGCTGGTCGCCCGTTCAGCGGCTCCGCTTGCCGCTGCCTGCAGTCAGTATTGGCCGTCACCGCTGGCCGCTACTCGCCGCCGCTAGGCGCTGGTCGCTACACGCCGCCGCCGCCGCCGCTGGCCGCAGGCGCTAGGTTAGGTTGGTGACTTGGGGAACGGCTGAGACGCCGAGTGGGGGCTGGATCAAGCGAACAGGACGAGTGTAGCCGGTAACTTGTGTGGGCTGTGGGCTGTGGGCCGCTAAATAAGGCATGTATTAATTTTTTTGGGCCAAATCTTGGGTATTCATATGAATACAGGTGAATACCCCTGGCGCCGCTGATGGCTGGGACCTGCACGAGCACACCTATCCGGCTGCGGTGGGGACCACCCCGAGTGCCAGTTCGCCGGCTGCGGGAACACGGTGGTGAATTTGAGAGATCTAAGAAGGAGGAGAAATGACACGTGGGCCCAAATCGTCAGTGACAGTAGCACGTTATCCCGGCCGGGATTGTAGAATTCCCAGTGCACCAAACAAGTGAAGGGTCTGAAATAGACCAGGATCAACAAATTTAGAGTGCCAATTTTCGGGATTCAAAATTCAAGGTTTGATTTATCTTTCGGCTATAAATTCAAGGTTTATTTTGGACTTTTTCCGTGCGTGCCTGAAGGGAGGACCACTCACGTATGTACGTGTACGTGGGCTTCATGCCCATGGAATTAGTCGCGGCCGATGCACGACACGCAATGCGGCTACGTATATCTGTCACCTGGTAGATGGAGAATATTTGTGCTGTGCCGTCCGTACCACGCAGGAATTGACATGATTGTGCCTCGGCACAAGTGTGCGTGTGGATGCTGTTGGCAAATTTGACAAATCTGACCTTCGTGACAAAAGTATTTCAGAAATTAACTATTCGGTAAGTAATTTCTTTCAGTTGATATTTTTGTGTAGCGCCCGACATCCAGGCGCCACACTATACTATGCAGCGCCTGACTCTCAGGCGCTACACATCTGACCGGCATAAAACACATCTATTATCTAAAAATGCCAAGTCAGTGTGCAACGCCTGACGTCTCGGCGTTGCACAATTGAGCTGCATCTGCCCACGGATTGCATGGCTAATGTGAAGCTCCAATCACATGTGGCTTGTTCATCAATGTACGTATAGGTAGTAGCTTTTGGTAATTCGACAGGACACGCATGCAGAGTAGAGTAGACTTGACGAGACGATCAGGCTGCCTCCAATGCACAAGTGCTTAGATGAGATGCTAAGCATATTAAATAGCTTAGCAACCAAACTCCCCAATGCATAGATGCTTAGTTTTCTGTAGCTAAGCTTTCTTCATTTAATTAGCCGTAGGATCTTTTGTGGTATGTATACTTTGTGGCCTATTCCTGCCACGTAATGCATAAATGACGCAAGAACAAAAACACAAGTAAACAGAAGCTTCGCCGTAAGCAGCAAAATATGCAGTAGTTTTATCTACTAAACTTACGGAATATAGGTCGTTTTCAACT
>NW_025240518.1:0-3577 GCF_018294505.1 Triticum aestivum
TTCGATCCTACAAATAGTTCACATCGTCATGTGATTTAACACTCTATAGTTCACATCACTATGTGACCAATACCCAAAGGGTTTACTAGAGTCAATAAGCCAGTTAACATCGCCATGTGATTAACACCTAAAGAGTACTAAGGTGTGATCATGTTTTCCTTGTGAGAGAAGTTTAGTCAACGGGTCTGCCACATTCAGATCCGTATGTATTTTGCAAATTTCTATGTCTACAATGCTCTGCATGGAGCTACTCTAGCTAATTGCTCCCACTTTCAATATGTATCTAGATCGAGACTTAGAGTCATCCAGATCGGTGTCAAAGCTTGCATCGACGTAACTCTTTACAACAAACTCTTTGTCACCTCCATAACCGAGAAACATTTCCTTATTCCACTAATGATAATTTTGACCGCTGTCCAGTGATCCACTCGTGGATCACTATTGTACCCTCTTGCCAAACTCATGGTGAGGTACATAATAGGTCTGGTACACAACATAGCATACTTTATAGAACCTATGACTGAGGCATAGGGAATGACTTTTCATTCTCTTTCTATTTTCTGCCATGGTCGGGTTTTGAGTCCTTACTCAACTTCCTACCTTGCAACATAGGCAAGAAATCCTTCTTTGAATGTTCCATTTTGAACTACTTCAATAACTTGTCAAGGTATGTAATCATTGAAAAAATTTATCAAACGTCTTGATCTATCTCTATAGATCTTGATGCTCAATATGTAAGCAGCTTCACCGAGGTCTTTCTTTGAAAAACTCCTTTCAAAAACTCCTTTATCCTTTCCAGAAAATTCTACATTATTTCCGATCAACAATATGTCATTCATATATACTTACCAGAAAGGCTATAGTGCTCCCACTCACTTTCTTGTAAATACAGGCTTCATCGCAACTCTGTATAAAACTATATGCTTTGATCAACTTATCAAAGCGTAAATTCCAACTCCGAGATGCTTGCACCAGTCCATAGATGGATCGCTGGAGCTTGCACATTTTGTTAACACCTTTAGGATTGACAAAACCTTCTGGTTGCATCATATACAATTCTTCTTTAAGATATCCATTAAGGAATGCAGTTTTGACATCCATTTGCCAAATTTCATAAAATGTGGCAATTGCTAACATGATTCCGACATACTTTAAGCATCGATACGAGTGAGAAAATCTCATCGGAGTCAACATCTTGAACTTGTAAAAACCCTTTTCGACAAGTCGATCTTTGTAGATAGTAACACTACTATCAGCGTCTATCTTCCTCTTGAAGATCCATTTATTCTCAATGGCTCGCTGATCATCGGGCAAGTCAATCGAAGTCCATACTTTATTCTCATACATGGATCCCATCTCAGATTTCAGGGCCTTAAGCCATTCTGCAGAATCTGGGCTCATCATCGCTTCCTCATAGTTCGTACGTTCATCATGGTCTAGTAACATGGCTTCTAGAACAGGATTACCATACCACTCTGGTGCGTAATGTACTCTGGTTGACCTACGAGGTTCGGTAGTAACTTGATCTAAAGTTTCATGATCATCATCATTAACTTCCTCACTAATTGGTGCAGGCATCACAGGAACTGATTTATGTGATGAACCATTTTCCAATTCGGGAGAAGGTACAACTACCTCATCAAGTTCTAATTTCCTCCCACTCACTTCTTTCGAGAGAAACTCCTTCTCTAGAAAGGATCCATTCTTAGCAACAGATAACTTGCCTTCAGATCTGTGATAGAAGGTGTACCCAACATTTTCCTTTGGGTATCCTATGAAGATGCATTTCTCTGATTTGGGTTTGAGCTTATCAGGTTGAAACTTTTTCACATAAGCATCGCAACCCCAAACTTTAAGAAACGACAACTTAGGTTTCTTGCCAAACCACAATTCATATGGTGTCGTCTCAATGAATTTAGATGGTGCCATATTTAATGTGAATGCAGCTGTCTCTAATACATAACCCCAAAATGATAGTAGTAATTCGGTAAGAGACATCATAGATCGCACCATATCTAATAAAGTACGGTTATGATGTTCGGACGCACCATTATGTTGTGGTGTTCCAGGTGGCATGAGTTTGTGAAACTATTCCACATTGTTTTAACTGAAGGCCAAACTCATAACTCAAATATTCGTCTCTGCGATCAGATCACAAAAACTTTATTTTCTTGTTACGATGATTCTCTACTTCACTCTGAAATTCTTTGAACTTTTGAAATGTTTCAGACTTGTGTTTCATCAAGTAGATATACCCATATCTGCTCAAATCATCTGTGAAGGTCAGAAAATAATGATACCCGCCGCGAGCCTTAACACTCATCGGACCGCATACACCGGTATGTATTATTTCTGATAAGTTAGTGGCTCGCTCCATTGTTCTAGAGAACAGAGTTTTAGTCATCTTGCCCATGAGGCATGGTTCACAAGCATCAAGTGATTCATAATCAAGTGATTCCAAAAACCCATCAACATGGAGTTTCTTCATGTGCTTTACACCAATATGACCTAAACGGAAGTGCCACAAATATGTTGCACTATCATTATCAACTTTGCATATTTTGGCATCAATATTATGAATATGTGTATCACTGGTCGAGATTCAATAAACCATTTATTTTGAGTGTATGACCATAGAAGGTTTTATTCATGTAAATGGAACACCAATTATTCTTTGACTTAAATGAATAATTGTATTGCAATAAACATGATCCAATCATATTCATGCTCAACGCAAACACAAAATAACATTTATTTTAGATTCAACACTAATCCCGAAGGTAAAGGGAGTGTGCGATGGCGATCTTATCATCCTTGGAATCATTTCCAACATACACCGTCACCTCGCCCTTAACTAGTCTTTGTTTATTTTGCAACTCTTGTTTCGAGTTACTACTCTTAGCAACTGAACCAGTATCAAATACCGAGGGGTTGCTATAAACACTAGTAAAATACACATCAATAACATGTATATCAAATATACCTTTGTTCACTTTGCCATCCTTGTTATCCACCAAGTATTTGGGGGTAGTTCCGCTTCTAGTGACCATTCCCTTTGCAGTAGAAGCACTCAGTTTCAGGCTTAGGTATAGCTTTGGGTTTCGTCACGGGAGTGGCAACTTGCTTGCCATTCTTTCTTGAAGTTCCCTTTCTTTTCCTTTGCCCCTTTTCTTGAAACTAGTGGTCTTGTTAACCATCAACACTTGATGCTCTTTCTTGATTTCTACCTTTGCTGATTTTATCATCGCGAAGAGCTCAGGAATCATTTTCGTCATCCCTTGCATATTATAGTTCATCACGAAGTTCCAGTAACTTGGTGATAGTGACTAGAGAACTCTATCAATCACTATCTTATCTGGAAGATTAACTCCCACTTGATTCAAGTGATTGTGGTACTCAGACATTCTGAGCACATGCTCACTGGTTGAGCTATTCTCCTCCATCTTGTAGACAAAGTACTTGTCAGAAGTCTCATACCTCTCGATTCGGGCATGAGTTTGAAATACTAATTTCAGCTCTTGGAACATCTTATATGCTCCGTGGCGTTCAAAATGTTTTTGAAGTCCCGGTTCTAAGC
>NW_025240519.1:0-3577 GCF_018294505.1 Triticum aestivum
GTGGGGAAGGAAATGATGGGATTTCTTTCCTCCCACCTTGGCCAACGCCCCAATGGACTTGGAGGGCAAGAAACCAGCCCCTCCACCCCTATATATAGTGGGGAGGCGCATGGGAGCTACACACGAAGTTCTGGCGCAGCCCTCCCCCTCTCACAAGTACTCCTCCTCTCCCGCGGTGCTTGGCGAAGCCCTGCAGGATTGCCACGCTCCTCCACCACCACCACGCCGTTGTGCTGCTGCTGGATGGAGTCTTCTTCAACCTCTCCCTCTCTCCTTGCTGGATCAAGGCTTGGGAGACGTCACCGGGCTGTACGTGTGTTGAACGCGGAGGTGCCGTGCGTTCGGCACTTGATCATCGGTGATTTGAATCACGACGAGTACGACTCCATCATCCCCGTTCACTTGAACGCTTCCGCTTAGCGATCTACAAGGGTATGTAGATGCACTCTCCTTCTACTCGTAGCTGGTTTCTCCATAGATAGATCTTGGTGACGCGTAGGAAAATTTTGAATTTCTGCTACGTTCCCCAACATATACATGTTATTGATGTGTACCTTACTAGAGCTCGCAGTAGCACCTGGGTATTTGATACTGGTTCTGTTGCTAATATTTGCAACTCGAAACAGGGACTACGGATTAAGCGAACACTAGCAAAGGACGAGGTGATGATGCGCGTGGGAAATGGTTCCAAAGTCGATGTGATCGCGGTCGGCACGCTACCTCTACATCTACCTTCGGGATTAGTATTAGACCTAAATAATTGTTATTTGGTGCCAGCGTTGAGCATGAACATTATATCTGGATCATGTTTGATGCGAGACAGTTATTCATTTAAATCAGAGAATAATGGTTGTTCTATTTATATGAGTAATATCTTTTATGGTCATGCACCCTTGAAGAGTGGTCTATTTTTGATGAATCTCGATAGTAGTGATACACATATTCATAATGTTGAAGCCAAAAGATGCAGAGTTGATAATGATAGTGCAACTTATTTGTGGCACTGCCGTTTAGGTCATATCGGTATAAAGCGCATGAAGAAACTCCATACTGATGGACTTTTGGAACTACTTGATTATGAATCACTTGGTACTTGCGAACCGTGCCTCATGGGCAAGATGACTAAAACGCTGTTCTCCGGTACTGTGGAGAGAGCAACAGATTTGTTGGAAATCATACATACAGATGTATGTGGTCCGATGAATGTTGAAGCTCGTGGCGGATATCGTTATTTTCTCACCTTCACAGATGATTTAAGCAGATATGGGTATATCTACTTAATGAAGCATAAGTCTGAAACATTTGAAAAGTTCAAAGAATTTCAGAGTGAAGTTGAAAATCATCGTAATAAGAAAATAAAGTTTCTATGATCTGATCGTGGAGGAGAATATTTGAGTTACGAGTTTGGTCTACACTTGAAACAATGCGGAATAGTTTCACAACTCACGCCACCCGGAACACCACAGCGTAATGGTGTGTCCGAACGTCGTAATCGTACTTTACTTGATATTGTATGATCTATGATGTCTCTTACAGATTTACCGCTATCGTTTTGGGGTTATGCTTTAGAGACGGCCACATTCACATTAAATAGGGCACCATCAAAATCCGTTGAGACGACACCTTATGAACTATGGTTTGGCAAGAAACCAAAGTTGTCGTTTCTTAAAGTTTGGGGCTGCGATGCTTATGTGAAAAAGCTTCAACCTGATAAGCTCGAACCCAAATAAGAGAAAAGTGTCTTCATAGGATACCCAAAGGAGATAGTTGGGTACACCTTCTATCACAGATCCGAAGGCAAGACATTCATTGCTAAGAATGTATCCTTTCTAGAGAAGGAGTTTCTCTCGAAAGAAGTGAGTGGGAGAAAAGTAGAACTTGATGAGGTAACTATACCTGCTCCCTTGTTGGAAAATAGTACATCACAGGAACCGGTTTCTGTGACGTCAAAACCAACTAGTGAGGAAGTTGATGATGATGATCATAGAACTTCAGATAAAGTTGCTACAGGACCTCGTAGGTCAAACAGAGTAAGATCCGCACCAGAGTGGTACGGTAATCCTATTCTGGAAGTCATGCTACTAGATCATGATGAACCTATGAACTATGAAGAAGCGATGGTGAGCCCAGATTCCGCAAAATGGCTTGAAGCCATGAAATCTGAGATGGGATCCATGTATGAGAACAAAGTATGGACTTTGGTTGACTTGCCCGATGGTCGGCAAGCAATTGAGAATAAATGGATCTTCAAGAAGAAGACTGACGCTGACGGTAATGTTACTGTCTACAAAGCTCGACTTGTTGCAAAAGGTTTTCGACAAGTTCAAGGGATTGACTACGATGAGACCTTCTCACCCGTAGCGATGCTTAAGTCTGTCCGAATCATGTTAGCAATTGCCGCATTTTATGATTATGAAATTTGGCAAATGGATGTAAAAACTGCATTCCTGAATGGGTTTCTAGAGGAAGAGTTGTATATGATGCAACCAGAAGGTTTTATCAATCCAAAGGGAGCTAACAAAGTGTGCAAGCTCCAGCGATCCATTTATGGACTGGTGCAAGCCTCTCAGAGTTGGAATAAACGCTTTGATAGTGTGATCAAAGCATTTGGGTTTATACAGACTTTTGGAGAAGCCTGTATTTACAAGAAGGTGAGTGGGAGCTCTGTAGCATTTCTAATATTATATGTGGATGACATATTATTGATTGGAAATGATATAGAATTTCTGGATAGCATAAAGGGATACTTGAATAAAAGTTTTTCAATGAAAGACCTCGGTGAAGCTGCTTACATATTGGGCATTAAGATCTATAGAGATAGATAAAAACGCTTAATTGGACTTTCACAAAGCACATACCTTGACAAAGTTTTGAAGAAGTTCAAAATGGATCAAGCAAAGAAAGGGTTCTTGCCTGTATTGCAAGGTGTGAAGTTGAGTAAGACTCAATGCCCGACCACTGCAGAAGATAGAGAGAAAATGAAAGATGTTCCCTATGCTTCAGCCATAGGCTCTATCATGTATGCAATGCTGTGTACCAGACCTGATGTGTGCCTTGCTATAAGTTTAGCAGGAAGGTACCAAAGTAATCCAGGAGTGGATCACTGGACAACGGTCAAGAACATCCTGAAGTACCTGAAAAGGACTAAGGATATGTTTCTCGTATATGGAGGTGACAAAGAGCTCATCGTAAATGGTTATGTTGATGCAAGCTTTGACACTGATCCGGACGATTCTAAATCGCAAACCGGATACGTGTTTACATTAAACGGTGGAGCTGTCAGTTGGTGCAGTTCAAAACAAAGCGTCGTGGCGGGATCTACGTGTGAAGCGGAATACATAGCTGCTTCAGAAGCAGCTAATGAAGGAGTCTGGATGAAGGAGTTCATATCCGATCTAGGTGTCATACCTAGTGCATCGGGTCCAATGAAAATCTTTTGTGACAATACTAGAGCGATTGCCTTAGCGAAGGAATCCAGGTTTCACAAGAGAACCAAGCACATCAAGAGACGCTTCAATTCCATCTGGGATCTAGTCTAGGTGGGAGACATAGAGATTTGCAAGATACATACGGATCT
>NW_025240520.1:0-3577 GCF_018294505.1 Triticum aestivum
CGGTTTACTACGTAAGTGAGGTGCTCATTGAATCTAAACAAAGATATCCATATTGGCAGAAGCTTGTTTATGGGGTGTTCATGGCAAGCCGGAAGCTCAAGCATTACTTTCAGGGTCACCCAACCACTGTGGTTAGCTCTGCTCCTCTAGGAGACATTATTCAAAATAGAGAAGCCATAGGACGAGTCACCAAGTGGGCTATTGAACTTGGGTCTCATGGTTTGATGTATGTGCCACGTACTGCGATCAAATCTCAAGCGCTGGTTGACTTCATTAATGATTGGACAGAGTTGCAGATGCCCGAGTAGAAACCAGACAACAAATATTGGACGGTTCATTTTGATGGGTCCAGACAGTTGGAAGGCTCGGGGCTGGAGTTGTTTTAACTTCTCCTCGAGGTGACAAGTTTTGTTATGTGTTGCGATTGATGTTTCCTTGTACTAACAACACAACAGAATATGAAGCCTTGCTCCATGGTATTCGAATGGCTAAAGAGATGAGTCTGAGCCGGGTACGGTGCCTTGGCGACTCAGATTTGGTGGCTCAGCAGGTGTCAGGCAAGTGGGATTCCAAGGATCCTCTCATGGCGGCTTATCACCGCGAGGTCGACGCTATTGTGGGGCATTTTAAGGGTTATCAAGTGGAACACATTGACTGCAGAAAGAACAAAGTAGCCGATGCCTTAAGCCGGTTGGGATCTCAGCGTAAGCCGGTGCCACCTAACACCTTTTTGGATTTTTTACATAACCCGTCTGTTAAGTTTCCTATAGAGGAAGATTTGGCCATTCTTGACCCAGAGGCACAGTTGGTGGCAGCTCTTCATGTCATTCTAGATTGGACAGTGCCGTTCTTGGCTTACATGACCCAGGGCGAGTTGCCAGAGGACGAGACCCTGGCCCGACAAATAATCCGGCGGTACAAGTCAATGACAATTTCTGATGGTGAGTTGTATCATCAGAACGTCACTGGAGCGTTTCAACGTTGTGCTTCTCCTGAAGAAGGTCAAGAAATTCTTCGTGAGATCCATGAAGGGGATTGTGGTCATCACGTCGGGTCAAAGTCTCTTGTGGCCAAAGCTTTTCATCATGGTTTTTACTTGTTAACGGCTCATGCTGATGCACAGGATCTGGTCAGTAGGTGTGGTGGATGTCAGAAGTTTGCACGACGAGCACATGTACTGGCTCAAGAACTACGGATGATCCCAATCACTTGGCCGTTTGCGGTTTGGGGGGTTGATATGGTTGGACCTTTCAAAAGATCCAAGGATAAAAAGACACATCTTTTGGCGGCAGTTGACAAATTCACGAAATGGGTTGAGGCAGAGCCAGTGAGCAAGTGTGATGCAGCCACGGCGGTTCAGTTCATGAAAAAGGCGATCTTTCGCTTTGGTTTTCCACACAGCATTATAACTGACAATGGCACTAATCTGTCCAAAGGTGCTATGGAGGAGTTTTGTCAACGTGAGCATATCTGACTTGATGTTTCCTCAGTAGCTCACCCCCAATCCAATGGTCAAGCCGAGAGAGCAAATCAGGAAATCCTAAAAGGTCTCAAGCCCCGGCTTATGGTTCCTTTACAACGGACGCCGGGTTATTGTGTAGAGGAATTACCCTCGGTTCTGTGGAGTATCAATACCACTCCTAATAGGTCTACATGTTATACGCCTTTCTTCATGGTTTATGGAGCAGAAGCAGTGCTGCCTAGTGACATCCGTCATGATTCACCTCGCGTGGCGGCTTACGTTGAAGCTGATAATGAACAAGCCCGACAGGATGCACTTGACTTGTTAGATGGGGAGAGAGATTTGGCGGCGGCTCGATCAACAATTTATCAACATGACTTGCACCGTTATCACAGCCGTCGGGTTAAGTCCAGGACCTTTCAAGAAGGTGACCTGGTGCTCTGGCTCATCCAGGATCTATCTGATGCACACTAAATATCCCCGCCTTGGGAAGGACCCTTTGTGGTCAGCAGGAACTTAAACAACGGGTCATATTACCTCATTGACGTTCAAGAGCACAAAGACTCATGTAAGCCGGAGGAGGAGACCCGCCGGCCGTGGAACATTGCTCAGCTTCGGCCATACTATACTTAAGCCACCGGCTCTCGTCATGTACATACTTTGACGTTGTATATATTATGATAAGTAATAAAGCAGGACCTCTGTCCTTTTCCCTTTCAATGATCATATATTTTTATTATTTTCATTATTTAAAATGAACAATAGGGGGCTGATCGTATCCGAATCTAGCTTAACCCTTTTGGTCCGGCTCATGATCGTATTCGAATCTAGATGTAAACCTCATGGTCACTTGGGGGCTTCCTGTTCAAACATAGGTCATATTCGAACCAAAGAGAACATAGCTGTCGTAACCTTCTTGATCGGCTCAAAGCCAAACTCACTAGGGGGCTTCTTGATCGTATCCGAATCATAGCCTAACCCCTTTTGGGTCCGACTTGGATTGTATTCGAATCAGGGTCGTTAAAAACCTCTCAAGGTCATTTGGGGGTGTCCTGTTCAAACGTAGGTCGTATTCGAACCAAAGAGAACAGAGCTGTTGGTACCCTCTTGATCGACGCAACGCCAAAGCCACTGGGGGCTATATGATCGTATTCGAATCTTAGCTTAACCCCTTTGGTCCGGTTTACTGATCGTATTCGAATCAGAAGCCTCCGGTTTTTATTTAAATGTTTTGATTTACATTGTCTGAAGCCTAGTGTTTTTGTCTTGCTGTTTTTTATCATCTCAAATCTAACTGTCAGTATGGTTTCAAATTAAAGCGGCTCGGTTATTTCACAATGAGTTTCCAAGGCATAACAATCATCAAGACATGGGAGTATTGACTTCTACAAAAGATTGGGTTATCAACCTCGTCATCCAGGTCATGTAAACCAGCAGTCCAGATTCAAAGAACACAGGTATGACAGTGTCATTCATGAATAGGTTTCTCTGTGTTTTTCGTTAATCAAAGGTATTTTCAGCCTTGTTTATCTTACATCTGGTTCTGTTTTTTCCACTATGATAATTTCATAGTCATATACCGGGTGTTTTGACCTGTCCGATGCTAAACCGCCAGGACAAATTTTTTAATTTTTTACAGGAACAGAGTTAAACATTGCGGATGTAATCACGGATGTGCTGCATATATATGTTGACATCATTGGGAAAGAGTCATATGCAACATTTTATGCATGATGGCATATGAAGAACATGTAGTTTTCAAACTAATCTATTACAAGGCTTTGAAATCCCAAAAGATGGTTATGACTCTCCCCTTGTCGGTTTACCTCCCTCTACTGGTTGGAAGCTGGGATTGTACCAGTCAAAGCCGTTCAGAGCAATGAACTCCGCTTCATCGTCAATCAGGCCGACTGGGTCGACTTTCGGGGCAAAAGTGTGTTGGCGAACCGGCGGGATAAGATCTGTCACCTTATAAGAGGGAGTCGCCATCTTCTTATTCTCCATATCAAAACCCGGCTAATATTTGTCAATGTTGGTCTCCTCTCCAAGAATGGTAGCTTGAGGACGAACCCCCCTCACGCATGCAATAAAGTCATCTTGCTCAAATGGAGTCCC
>NW_025240521.1:0-3576 GCF_018294505.1 Triticum aestivum
TCGGCGGGTTGGCCGTCGATAGGCCTTGGGAGCCCTCGCCGACTTTGGATGTTGCTCCGGTGGCCCCGGCGCTGGTCACCGCGATTGGGGGACGGGCAGGAGGCTCTTTCCCCAGCGCAGCTTCTCGCGAGGAGGTCACCGCTTTCGGTGGGATCCCGGATCCTTTCTCTGCAGGGAGACGGGTCAGCGGGAGACTGCAGGAGCAGCCGGATGTTGATGACATGCAGCTCAGGTGCGCGTTGAGGGCGGCCAAGTTGCGCGATGTCGAGCTTTCTACTGGTATGTCTGTTAACAAGTCAAATTCTATTATGCATTTTACCAATGATGAGATTGTGCAAAATGCCAACCAACTAGGAGTATCTCTTGGTAATAATGATCTAGAGATTTCTAGGTCCGTTAATGATATGCTAGATTTGGAAGCTGAAAGAGCGTTAGAATTAATTCGTAACATAGCGGCAGTTAGGCCGATGAATGAGTCGGAGATTTATGCGCTTGGGGTCAGGGTTCTTGATGGTTTGTGTGCTGATCTTGACCCTGCAGTACAGGAGACGGAGGAGCAGGATGAGTATGCCTCCCCTGATACCTCTACCCATGAGGATGTGTCTTTGGTGGTAGAGGCTCAATCTGAGCGTGCCGAACCTTCTGATGTTTGCGTTAAGCCTAAAAGGACCTGGAAACGGAAGGTTTATCCGGTGTCGGCTGTGCGTAGAAGTGCCAGGATCCGTACCTCTAAAAAATTTCATGATGAAATATGAGAGGCATCTTTTGGAACAGCAGAGGTCTTAAAGACTTGGCTAAAAGACGGTTTCTAGCAGAGGCTTCTCTTGAACATCATCTAGACTTTATTGCTTTGTCCGAGACTGGACGAGGTGATTTTTTTCCACAATTTCTGAGCACCTTATCTGGGGGGTAGATTTTGACTGGCACTGCCTCCCACCTAGAGGAAGATCCGGTGGGGTTTTACTCGGGGTAAAGTGCGAAATGTTGGAGGTTCGGAGTGTAGTGTTGGGTGAGTTTGCGGTAAAGTTTCAGGTCAGAACTAAAGCGGATGGTTTTGATTGGGCTTTGGTGGCAGTCTATGGTGCTGCGCAACCCGAACTCAAGCCAGATTTCTTGGCTGATTTGGTCCGTGTTTGCGGCAACGAGCAGTTACCCGTCTTAGTGGGTGGTGATTTTAACATTATTCGAAGAAAGGAGGAAAAGAATAATGACAACTTTGATGGCAGATGGTCGTTTATGTTCAATACTATCATTGAAAGCTTGGATCTCAGAGAGATAGAGCTTTCGGGTAGGAATTTCACTTGGGCAAACTCGCTACCGGTCCCGACTTTTGAGAAGCTTGATCGTGTTTTGGCGAGCGTCGATTGGGAACAGAAGTATCCTCTGGTAACGGTGCAGGCGTTGACACGAGGTATCTCGGATCACACACCGCTATTAGTCGACTCAGGGGCTCAAACTCATATGGGTAATAAGAATATTTTCTTCTTCGAACTTGCTTGGTTTGAAAGAGAAGGGTTTGTTGAGTTGTTAGCTAGAGAGTGGGCTAAAGACTCGGGGGGGAAGGTCACCCATTGAGCGGTGGCAGTGCAAGATTCGTCATCTTCGAAGGTTCCTTCGTGGATGGGCTAAGCATACGAATGGGATATATAAGGCGGAGAAGGAAAGACTCCTTATGATTATTCACTCCCTTGAGTTAAAAGCTGAAACTTCTATTTTAGATACCAGCAAGATGGAGTCTAAAGTGGAGGCCGAGTTAAGGTTGAAAGAGCTCCTCCGCGAGGAGGAACTGAAATGGGCTTTGAGAGCTAAGGTTCGTAAGGTTGTCTAAGGAGAGGACAACACTCAATTTTTTCATATGATTGCTAATGGTAAGCATCGTAAGAAGAGAATATTTCAATTAGAACAAGATGAAGGGACGATAGTTGGTCAGGAAAACCTGAAAGTTTACATTACCAACTATTATTAGCAGCTGTTTGGACCTCCGTAAGAGAGTTTTGTGTCCCTTGATGAGTCAAGAGTTGAGGATGTTCCCCAACTTGAGACAGAAGAGAATGAGATTTTGACTGCTCCTTTTACGGAGGAGGTGTTTGAGGCCATTGCACAAATGAAAAACAATAAAGCGCCAGGACCAGATGGGTTTCCGGCGGAGTTCTACAAAAAGTGCTGGCATTTTATTAAGGGTGACTTGTTGCCGATGTTTCATGATTTATTCATTGGTCAGCTTCATTTGTTCAAGCTCAATTTTGGAAAGATAACTTTTCTTCCTAAGAAGACAGAGGCTATTCGCATTGAGCAGTTTAGGCCTATCTTTTTGCTTAATGTCAGTTTAAAATTTTCACCAAGGTTGGGACGAACCGACTCACGCAGATTGCGCATTCAGTTGTGCAACCGTCCCAGACCGCTTTCATGCCAGATAGAAATATCCTTGAAGGGGTGGTCGTCTTGCATGAAACACTCCATGAGATTCACTCAAAAAAACTAGATGGTGTGGTTTTTAAAGTGGATTTTGAAAAAGCATACGAAAAAGTTAAATGGCCTTTCCTTCAACAGGCGTTGCGTATGAAAGGATTTGACAAGGCCTGGCGAGACCAGGTTGAGTCCTTTACGCAAAAAGGGAGTGTAGGGATTAAAGTGAATGATGATATAGGTCACTATTTCCAGACACACAAAGGACTAAGGCAAGGAGATCCCATGTCACCGATTCTATTCAACATAGTGGTTGATATGTTATCTATTTTAATAGGTCGGGCTAAGGATGCGGGGCAGGTGTCTGGTTTGGTTCCGCACCTAGTTGATGGTGGTATATCCATTTTGCAGTATGCTGATGATATTATCATCTTTATGGAGCATGACTTGGCGAAAGCAAGAAACATGAAGCTTGTATTGTGCTTATTTGAACAATTGTCTGGACTCAAGATTAACTTCCATAAGAGCGAACTATTTTGCTTTGGAAGTGCTAATGAGGACCAGGAGGCGTATAAGCAATTGTTCGGATGTGAGTTGGGTTCGTTACCGTTTACATACTTAGGTATACCCATTCATCATCGTAAGCTGACGAACAAGGAGTGGAAGTGCATCAAGGATCGTTTCGAAAAGAAACTGAGCTATTTGAAAGGGAAGCTCATGTCATATGGAGGTCGATTAATTCTAATTAATTCGGTCCTCACCAGTATGGCCATGTTTCTTTTATCCTTTTTTGAGGTCCCGGTGGGGGTCAGAAAGAGGTTAGATTTTATCGTTCTCGATTCTTTTGGCAGAATGATGAGTTGAAACGAAAGTATAGGCTTGCAAAATGGGATATCATCTGTAGGCCGAAGGACCAAGGCGGTCTAGGCATTGAAAACCTAGAGATCAAGAATAGATGTCTCCTTAGCAAATGGCTTTTTAAACTTTCGTTCAAGACAGAGGCTACTTGGGCTCAAATTTTGCGAAATAAGTATTTTCAGTCTAAAACTTTGGCTCAGGTGACTGTGCGCCCGACTGATTCACCGTTTTGGAAAGGATTGATGAGAGTCAAGCCCCTCTTCTTTAACAGGGCAAAGATCTTAGTCGGGGATTGGGCTAACACGAGGTTCT
>NW_025240522.1:0-3576 GCF_018294505.1 Triticum aestivum
TAGTAGTAGGCACCCTCGGGGTAGTAGCAGTGGTCGTCGACGGTGGTGTCTAGCTCCTGGGCTCCAACATCTGGTTGTGACATACGAGAATAATGGTGTCATGGTGGGCGCACGGCAGATGCCAAGGGATGGCTAAAGAGAGGAGGAGGCTCGAGGGCGCTGGTGGGCTCCAGAGGCGAGGTTGGCATGAGTGGGCGCGGGACGCCGGACATACCCAGGTTTGGGGCTCTCCAGAGAGATAATATCCTTAGTCCTGCCGAGTGTAGTTTGATGTTCGATAGTACAATGTCGCACCTGGAGCTGTGTGGGAGAGGAAGGGAGTTGGCCAAGGCTTAGGCTGCCCCTTCTCTCTGGGGTGGCTGTTGGGGAACGTAGTAATTTCGAAAATTTTCCTACGCACACGCAAGATCATGGTGATGCATAGCAACGAGAGGGGAGAGTGTGTCCACGTACCCTCGTAGACCGAAAGCGGAAGCGTTAGAACAACGCGGTTGATGTAGTCGTACGTCTTCACGGCCCGACCGATCAAGCACCGAAACTACGGCACCTCCGAGTTCTAGCACACGTTCAGCTCGATGACGTCCCTCGAACTCCGATCCAGCCGAGTGTCGAGGGAGAGTTCTGTCAGCACGACGGCGTGGTGATGATCTTGATGTACTACCGACGCAGGGCTTCGCCTAAGCACCGCTACGATATTATCGAGGTGGATTATGGTGGAGGGGGGCACCGCACACGGCTAAGAGATCCAAAGGATCAATTGTTTTTGTGCCTAGAGGTGCCCCCCTGCCCCCGTATATAAAGGAGCAAGGGGGGAGGGGGCGGCCGACCTAGTAGTGGCGCGCCAAGGGGAGTCCTACTCCCACCGGGAGTAGGACTCCCTCCTTCCTTGTTGGAGTAGGACAAGGGGGAACGAGGGGGAGAGGAGGAAGGAAAAGGGGGCCGCACCCCTTGTCCAATTCGGACCAGAGGGGGGCTGCGCGCCTCCTTCCTTTCGGCCTCTCTCCTCTATTCCCGTATGGCCCAATAAGGTCCATATACTCCCGGCGAATTCCCGTAACTCTCCGGTACTCCGAAAAATAACCGAATCACTTGGAACCTTTCTGAACTCCGAATATAGTCGTCCAATATATCGATCTTTACGTCTCGACCATTTCGAGACTCCTCGTCAAGTCTCCGATCTCATCCGGGACTCCGAACTCCTTCGGTACATCAAAACTCATAAACTCATAATATAACTGTCATCGAAACCTTAAGCGTGCGGACCCTACGGGTTCGAGAACTATGTAGACATGACCTAGAACTATTCTTGGTCAATAACCAATAGCGTAACCTGGATGCCCATATTGGTTCCAACATATTCTATGAAGATCTTTATCGGTCAAACCGCATAACAACATACGTTGTTCCCTTTGTCATCGGTATGTTACTTGCCCGAGATTCGATGGTCGGCATCCAATACCTAGTTCAATCTCGTTACCGGCAAGTCTCTTTACTCGTTATGTAATGCATCATTCTGTAACTAACTCATTAGCTACATTGCTTGCAAGGCTTATAGTGATGTGCATTACCGAGAGGGCCCAGAGATACCTCTCCGACAATCGGAGTGACAAAACCTAATCTCGAAATACGCCAACTCAACATGTACCTTTGGAGACACCTGTAGTACTCCTTTATAATCACCCAATTACGTTGTGACGTTTGGTAGCACCCAAAGTGTTCCTGCGGTAAACGGGAGTTGCATAATCTCATAGTTACAGGAACATGTATAAGTCATGAAGAAAGCAATAGCAACATACTAAACGATCAAGTGCTAAGCTAACGGAATGGGTCAAGTCAATCACATCATTCTTCTAATGATGTGATCCCATTAATCAAATGACAACACATGTCTATGGTTAGGAAACATAACCATCTTTGATTAATGAGCTAGTCAATTAGAGGCATACTAGTGACACTATGTTTGTCTATGTATTCACACATGTATTATGTTTCCGGTTAATACAATTCTAGCATGAATAATAAACATTTATCATGAAATAAGGAAATAAATAATAACTTTATTATTGCCTCTAGGGCATATTTCCTTCAGTGGCTATTTCGGGGGCTAGCTGCTTACTTGCTCCTGTTCTCTACATACATCACATCTGATGCCCGTATATGCGTGGGCTCCTGGGGGGTTTTAACCAGAGATATAATGGTAATATTGTGAGTCGGTGGGTCCGGGTTGTCAGCGTCCGGGAACCCGTGCTGGGTCCTGCCGGGGGCCTGTGGTTCGCCGGGTTCCCCTAGGTGCGGGCCCTGCATGCCTAGGGGGACTGTGCGCCGTCTTGTCGATCGTTAAGGTGAGGCCGAGTCGAGTCGTGTACACTGATGCCCCGTCAGGTCGCCGCTTGCTGTTGTCAGCGGTGAGGGCGGGGGCACTGTAGCCACGCCAGCCCTAGTCAGCGGGCAGGTGAGGGGCACTATTGCCATGCTTCGGCTGACCATAGGCATGGGTGGGGGCACTGTTGCCTTGGTCATCGGTGATTGAAGTCTCGTCCCATCGTACGCCCTGGATGGGATGGGAGCTGACCCATGGCTGGATTGCGGAGCATGCCACGGGTGAGGCCGGCTTGTTGGGGAAGCCTTGGTTGCGCCGGGTTTGGTTGTCTCGTGCCAGTTGTTGGGGCCGAGTCGACGTGTCTTGCCGGGTCGGAGAGCTTGGCCGGGTTGTGGGGCTTGGCTGGGTCGAGCCACCCGGCCATGCGCGTGCCGGCTTGAGGGGCGACACAGGCCCCGCTGTTTTTGAAAAGGACCCGGGTTCCGTTGCCTGCCCGGGGTTCATCCCCCCCGACAGTAGTCCCTGAAGCTGTGAAGGTCCGCCGTCTTCGGATGAGTGGGCCTTCGTAGTTTCCCCCTTGAACAAGGCGAATTCTGCGAGCACCGGGTCCGGCAACACCCACTGTGTGCCGGTTTTCTCGGAAACCGGGTCGCGGCACCCCGGCTGTAGCGGGAACCGAGGAGTCCGTCGAATCTTGGGGCGATCCCTCGGTTCTCGCGCGGGCGCCACGTGGTGCCCGGCAGTCGGAGGGGCCTGACGGGCCACGCATTTGATGGGACTGGGCGACGGGCTGGGGCCCGCCACCGCGCGCCCTTGGCCCATGCGTGCGGATTTATTGCGGCGTCCGGGGGCCGGTTGCCCTTCCCCAGACAGTTACTGCGTGTGTACGTGCACACTTATTGCGGGGTGGTGGAAAGGGCGCCTGCAGCCGATCTCACTCCCCCACATTCAAACTGAGGGCTATAAATCGGGGAGCAGGGGCGGCGGGCATTATTCTCGCTTGCATCTTCCTGCCCCTTGCTCTCGCCCTGCTCTTTGCAACCGACGCACCGCGGCGCCTGCTGCCCCGAGTAGAACTTCTCCGTTGTCCATTTTCTATCTTCTTCCTCCGCTCATGGCCCTGTCGTCGGGCTCTTGGATGGGCTTGAATGTCACTGCCGAGGACATCGCCCATCTTCGAGCATCGCGGCGCCTGCCGCGGGAGACGGATGTCGTCGTTCGTCTGCCGCACGACGAGCAGAGGCCGCAGCCCGAGG
>NW_025240523.1:0-3576 GCF_018294505.1 Triticum aestivum
GTATTTCTTTTTGAAGAATACCCAAGCTAGGCCTATTTGTTTTCTCTGACTTACTGGGCTGCAAGATGCATTCTGGCCTGGCCAAAGAGTATGGTCAGTGCCTGTTAAAAGTAATATCAAAAGTGGTTAAAAATTCCAAAAAATTATAGCAAATGGGATATTAATTTCTTTTTTTGTTTTTGTTCTTCACTGATATCTTATACTCTATTTCATTGGATTTAACATGACACAGTACTAATTTATTTATAAATTTGTTTTAGTATGGATGCTAATTTTTGGAATATTTTATTCCCCAACAAAAAATTGTAAATTTTCAAAATTTCCCACATATTTAGTTAATTTTTTCAACCCTGGTACTAACCAGAAAATGGGCCACAATTTTAAAAATGGAAAACGGGCTGCAATAAATTCCATATGAATTAGAAAATGAGTAAAAACTATAAGAATAATAGAAAATGGGCTGTACACACCATAGATTTTTGAGGCCGACTTGTTTACGCAAGGCTTTGTCAGTCAACACACGATTGTAGCACCAGTGACAGTTGCAAGTCCATCCAACACCCGACGTGCTTCTTCAATCTCTAATCTTCCTGCTCCAGCCACCTAAACGAGCGCCGGTGGGACTACCTGCTCCCTCCTCTTGTGGCAAGTTGTGATGCCACGTAGGCTTCCCCGGCCCACCCTACTCCCTCCGCTGGCCGGGCCGCGCGCAATCAACTGCCTCCTTATTACGTGAGAAAAATGATTCCTCCCACGGACATCTGGGGCGCACCGGTTGGGAGGTTGACATGTGGGTCTACTAAGTTGACGCGTACGCAGGGCTTGTCAACTTAGTCAACAAACGATTCTAGCAGTAGTAACCATTGGATTTGAATCAAACGGTCCTGCTGCTTCTTCAATCGCTGCTCTTCTTGCACCAGCCGCCCAAACCAGCACCGGTGAGACCGCCTGCTCCTGCCTCCAGTGGCTGGCTATGCTGCCGTTCAGACCTCACCGCCCTCTACTACTCCCACCGCAAGCCAGGCCCTGCGGCGACGGCAGCCTCACACCACAGCCGAACCAGTGAACCCTCGTAGTCCTCTCCGCGTCGGAATCCACTGTCGTGTCTTCCCCGGCTCCACGTCTTCCCCGGCTCCACGTCGTCCCCTTCCTAGGTGTCGCCGTTGTCCACCACCTTGGATGTGCTCGGCGCGGAGTGGTCAACGATCGACACCATTGAAAGTAGACTGTGCGTGGAGAGGCTGACATATGGGTCCACGGCCCCACATAAGGGAATGCCTCCTTATTACGCGCAAAATAATGATTCCTCCACCTGACAGTTGGGACCCACCGGAAGGGCCATTGTATTTCATGAAAAAATGTTCCCACCGCTGACAGGTCGGACCCACCAGCTATATCTTCGCACGCAAGGAAGTTTGTCCTTATTACGCACACAAAAATGAATACCCCCTGCTAGCTGGGACCCACAATAGTGGGAGGCTGACTTGTGGGCCAACTAAGTTGACGGGGACGGAGGGCTTTGTCAACTTAGTCAATATGAACGATTCTAGCTCTAGTGACCGCACGATGTCCATCCAACGACCGTAGTGCTTCTTCAACCTCTGGTCTTCTTGCTCCAGCCGCCGAAACTAGCACCGGTCGTGCCTCGTGCTCCTGCCTCCCATGGCCG
This sequence comes from Triticum aestivum, assembly GCF_018294505.1. Lineage (NCBI taxonomy): Eukaryota > Viridiplantae > Streptophyta > Magnoliopsida > Poales > Poaceae > Triticum > Triticum aestivum. Next base: position 1,670 of record NW_025240523.1, read on the forward strand.
GCTGCGATGGCACGGAGGCCTCACCGCCACCTACTACTCCCACCGCTGGCCAGGCCATCCCTCTACTCACCCACACCCCCTGTTATTCTGTGGCAACGACAGCCTCACACCGCAGCCGAACTAGTGAACACTCGTACTCCTCTCCGCATGGGCATCCACTATCGCATCATCCCCGGCTCCGCGTCGTCCCCTTCCTAGGCCTCGCTATCGTCCACCGCCTTGGTGCTCTCGGCGCGGCATGGTCAATGTGGTCAACGATCGACTTCCATCGAAAGAGTACTGCACGTGGAGAGGCTGACAGCTTGGTCCATGGCCGCAGCTGGGTCCACGGCCACAACCCAGTTTTTTTGTGATTTGCCACGTAAGTCGCTTTGTCAGGCATGTTGGGCTGCAAATCTTTCAAGACGAGGAGAGCTTCATTCGGTTGGCCGAGAAAATGGCCTATTAGTAATGAGAAACAGGTTGTACATTTTTAAAACACATAAAACCGGCAATTAGTTTCAAATTTCTTTTTTCATTTGGAGATTGTAAATGGCATTGATTTTTATGGATGGTCAATTTGTTGGATTCTATATTTATATACAGTTGTTTTTAAAATCAGTTTGAATGTGAGTCGAAATTTTGGGATTAAAAGCAGTTTGGACTGCACCGAAATATGCAAAATTTCGTATAATTTTTTAACCGTGGCCATAATATGGACTGTAATGCTAACAAAAATAATATGGGCTCTAAAAAAACCTTAAGAATTAGCAAATGGGTTGTAAATTATTAGAAATAATGGCAGATGGGACGTATGCTGTTTTCCACTGTCACACCCTAGCTAGTTCAAGCATTAGAGTGTACATCATGTTTAAATTCCTTTTAAATTTGAAATGGGGATGACAGAACCCCCAGCACCCCCCTGGAACAACTAGGGTTTACTAAAAACTTTTTTAATGAACCTGGAATGCCCTTCTAAAAAGCCCACCCTTTTTGCTTTGGGTTAAAACCTTTCACAAAAATGGTGCACATTTTTTTCTAGGACATCTAAGGTCATTGGATTAATCCTTATGGTATTTGCATTTGGGAATTTAAATGCTATAAAATATTTTAAATGCTCAAATAATCATAAACTAAAATGTTTGCTGCTGGATATATTCTAAGCAGTGGCCATGATTAATTTTATGATTTATGGTAATGCCCTGGCATCTTTAATAAAGCCCTGAAGTTACAGAAATAATAAATAAAAAAACAGAAAAGGAGAGAAAGAACAGGAACTTACCTGGCGCAGCCCACTAGCCCACCTGGCTCGGCCCGGTCCACTGGCTTATGCCAGTCGTCCACCTCCTCTCGCCAGGAGGACGAGAAGCGTGTGGCCAGCGCCCGTGGCCACACGCCAGCCACCTCCTGCTTCTACCGACGCCCTGGAGGCGTCTACGAGTGCCACAATGACCCCCACGTCTCCCTCTCTTTCTTCCCACTCTCCCCGTGGCCTCTCCCCCTCTCTGGCTCTCTCCCCATCTTCCTACCGAGCGCAGCTGTCGCCGCCGACAAGCTTCACCGCAGCTACCGCCGTCCATTCGTTACCCCGACATGCCAGGAAGCTCCACCGTCGTCGACTACATCAAGTAGGCCGAGCCCTGAGCGCTCGCTCTCCCCGAAGACGCTGCACCGAGCTTGTTCTCAACTCCGGCCACCGGAGATCCTCTTCGCCGCCCCGCTCGCTCCAGCGCTTCCTCGAGCTCGCCGTTCGCTCCCCTGCAACCACTGTGATCTCCGCCACCATTTCCCCCTCTCCCCGCACTCGTCCGCGTCCTCTAACCACCTCTGCCATCGAAGCCGATGCTCGCCGCCGCCACCGCACGTCGCCGTCGTGGCCATAGCCACGTTGGGATGCCACCGAGCACGCCTTCGTCTTCCACGCACTC
>NW_025240524.1:0-3576 GCF_018294505.1 Triticum aestivum
AAAAAAAAATGCATGCTGAAGGTTTGGATTGGCTTGCTAATAAAGAATGTGGGCGCCTTGTGAGGAGTAGGAGCACGTCCGCCTGTCCACGGCTGTCCAGGGAGAGAGGGAGATGGGGATAGTACCAAATCCGAAGCAACATGTAGCCAACCTGCAAGAAATCCATCGACGGCGGCTCAGATCCCGGCCAACCCCAGCAAGCCCTCAACAGGAGCGCGACACGGGCCCCGCCGCTTGGTCCCCAGTCCCCACGGTCGTGCAGGACTCCCGCATCGGCGGCAGCCCCGAGGGGCCTCCAAGCCGATGCGCGACCCGACACGGGGGATGGGCTGGCCCCGAGGAGCGGTAACCCGGCGACTCCGTCAGTCAGGAGCTGGGCGGCGCCTTCCGTCATCGCCGCCGTTTGGGGAGGGATGCGGTCCCGGTCGATGCGATCATTGGCCACGGCGAGCAGGACAGACTCGACGGCGGGATTCAGACGGCGGAGCATGGATACAGGAGATGGTGGCGCATCGATGGGAGATGGGTGCGGGCGCGGCTGCGGTGGGCGGAGCGTCGGCGGCGGGCGGCGCGCGGTGAAGCTGGGCGGGGCGGGGCAGGAGGTGGCGGCGGGACGGAGGTCGAGATGGGATCGAGGAGGAAGGTCGTGCGAGCTGGGCTTTTTTTTTTCTTTTCTCCTCCCTGTACCGGTTATACTGAGCAGAGGTGGTAGGATGACGAAAAAAACGGTGATGAGATTTCTGAGTTTATAACCTTTCCATACGTGGATTAATTGTGATTGATTACCATAAAGGCTGGATTGATGAGATTTCTGAGTTTATAGCCTTTCTATACATGGATTAATTGTGATTGATTACCATAAAGGCTATCAATCCAGATGGGAGGTGGGACAAATAAACCAGACGAAAAATAACCGGTTGAAAATAAACCGGTTGAAAATGGTGGGACTATTCAACCAATTCGTCCATTAGAAGTAGAGATTAAGATTTAGAATTGATTGTCATAAAACTAAATTTTATTGATTGGTAACGTGCTATCAATTCCTTCCCGTTTATAATGTGTCTAGTTAGGAAACTTTGGAAAGGTTAGGAAAGTTTTTATTGTGAAGGTAAAAAAAACAACTTGATGAGATATGGTGGTGGGATGTGATACGAAAATAAACCAGACGAAAATAAACCAGACGAAAATAAACCGTGGACGCAATCCTACCAACTCAGACATTAGGAGTAGAGATTCTTGCTTTTTCTCCTTTCTTCATATGTAGCCCGCACGCGCTACCGTGGTGTACCACAGGGCAGAGTGAAGACTGTTTACATGCACACACTACTGTATGAAGCTGAAAGGGAAGTTTGTATGGAACAACATGATCCGTTGATGAAAAATTTGTTGGACATTCGGAATCTAGTCGAATTTGAGACACTGTTGTGCTAGACTTAATTTGCATGCTATAGATGATTTGTGCTATTTTATATTTGAACTTTGATGAATATCAATCGGTTTACATGAATTTCACCCGATTGGTTTAAATGTGGGTAAAAATGTATGTTGCTAGCGTTGATGGCGTTCTGGTCCCTCTGTTCCTTTATATAAGGTGTATTTGTTTCCTCATTATATACAAACGCGACACAGACGAAGGGTTCTACGCTTCCTCATTATCTTACATGGTTACAGAGCCTCTTCCTCAATAGATCGGAACGAGATCGCATCTAGCTACCTCCCGGCGACCGAGCCATGTCGACCACCACCTCCGCTGCCCCGATGTCCAGCACCACGGGAGCAGTCACTACCGCCTCGTCTTCCACCTTCGCCCCATCCTCCACCTCCAACAACTCCTTTCTTGGATCGCCGCCCCAAGAGAAGCTCACGAGGGAAAATTTCCTGCTCTGGAAGGCCATTGTTCTGCCCCAGATCAAGGGCGCGCAAATGGAGCACCATCTCGACGCGACGAGTCCGGCACCGCCAGCCACCCTCACCATCACCAAGGACGGCAAGGAAGAAAAAGTTGTCAACTTCGCACGATCCCTCTGGTACGCACAACAGCAGCAACTCCAAGGCTACTTGATGGGCTACCTCTCCCGCGACATCCTTGCGCAGGTTGCCACGCTCCAGACGTCGGCACAAGTATGGAGCACCATCCACGCCATGTTCGCTGCCCTGAGTCAAGCTCAAGCGATCAACACTCGCATCGAGCTGACCAACCTGCAAAAAGGTAATATGACTATGGCTGAATATCTTGGGAAGATCAAAAGCCTCAGTGATGAGGTTGCTTGCACCGCCGCCGCGCTCTCTGATCCAGAGATTGTGTCCAAGATCCTTGCCGGGCTGGACATGGAGTATAATCTGGTCGTCTCTGCTCTTGCCGCTCGGGTTGAACCCATCACCGTCCAGGAGCTCTACAACGAGCTTCTTAGCTTCGGCGCCCGTCTTAGTCTTCTCCATGGCACCAACATCCGGCAGTCATCCACCAACTCTGTCTCCCGTGGCCGCGGTCACCAGGGGCAGCGAGGAGGCGGGCGTGGGCGCGGCACCAACCAGCAGCAAGGCAGTGGCGGCTACAACAACTACAACAACTCCAGCGGCGGCAGCAACTTCAACAACAGAACCGGGGGAGGCGGCTTCAACACCAACAACAGTCGCTGCTCGTCCTCCCGTCTGCGCCCTCACTGCCAACTCTGCAAGAAGGCGGGCCATGAAGTCATGGACTGCTGGCACCGCTTTGACGAAGATTTCGTCCCTGACTCTCGTCACATTGCTGCGGCCATGCGTGAACAAGGAGGAGAAGGAGTTTGGTATGTCGACTCCGGGGCAACGCACCACTTCACAAGCGAACTAGAGCAACTTGCTCTCCGTGAAAAGTACCTCGGCAACGACCAAATTCACACCGCAAGCGGTGGAGGTATGGATATTACACACATTGCTCAAGCTTTTATTAATTCACCCACTCTCAAACGTGATCTAGTCTTAAAAGATGTCCTTCATGTTCCTCAAGCCGACAAAAACCTTGCATCCATGTCTCGTTTAGCCACTGATAATAATGTCTTCTTTGAAACTCCCCCTTGTTACTTTTTTATAAAGGATCGGGCAACGAGGGAACTCCTCCATCACGGTAGATGCATTGGAGGTCTCTACCCCATCACATCCGGAACACTTAGTCGCAAGCGTCGTCGAGTCTACTCCGTCATCAAGCCCTCCTTGGCAAGGTGGCATCAAAGATTAGGACATCCGTCATCTATCATAGTCAAGCAAGTAGTCAATAAAGGCAATCTCTTATTGTTAGATAGCCAAATTAGTGAGTCAATGTGCTAAGAGTCATCAACTCCCTTATCCTAAGTCAACTAGTGTGTCTCATGCTCCTTTAGAGCTTATTTTTAGTGATGTATGGGGTCATGCCAGAGATTCTTTTGGTAGAAAGAAATATTATGTCAGTTTCATTGATGACTACATCAAGTTTACTTGGATTTATTTGCTTAAGTACAAATCTGAAGTTTTCTCTGTTTTCCAAGAATTCTAAAAACTTGTTGAAAGACATCTTGATAGAAAAATCCTAACAGTCCAAAAGTGACTGGGGGGGGGGGG
>NW_025240525.1:0-3576 GCF_018294505.1 Triticum aestivum
CAATCGTTTTCTCAGGTACTTTCTCTTTTGGCGGCAGTGCCGGTTTCGGTCCAAAATGGGCGTCCACTTGGGCCTGCACTATGGCTGCGTTTTGCTCCTCGGTCATGTCGTAAGACCTCTGAGGAAGAGGAGCGAGGCTTGGACCATATTTATATCGCTTGTCTCCGCCTGTACTTCCTGTACTACCTCGACTCGTACCGCTACGCACCATAGCTGCGGCGTATCTCTTCTGCGATTGCTGAGACGGCGGAGACGGCTGACGTGGCTGATGCTGTGCCGGACTTGAAGCAGGAGGAGTGGCCTGACGCTGTGCCGGACATGAAGGAGGAGGAGTCTGCTCAAGCATTCGGGGACTTGGAGGAGGTGGCGGACTTCAAGGAGGAGTCGGCTCACGCGTTTGTGGACTTGGAGGAGCGGGAGTCTGCTGACTCGGTGGCGAACTTCGTGGAGGAGTCGGTAGACGACACGGTGTCGGTGGACTTGGAAAGATGATGCAATCCTTTCTCCATAGGATGATACAATGTACGGAATCTCCTAGTGTGCGCTCGCCTCACCTCCAGCAATGTCAAGTACTAGCATCGAATATGGCTCCACCACTTCATCAACCATGACACGAGCATAGCCCTCTGGAATCGGGATGCAATGGAAGGTTGCTTCAGGGGTAATTGTGAAAGCAACACCGTCCGCCACCTTCATGGATATGTTCTTCATTTTGGAGTGTAGCTCACAGTTAGTGTTCTCTATGATGTCATCCACAGGGTGGTATGTATCCAGCAGTGTGTCACCCGGGGCAGAACCAACACTGCTTCTCAGCATGGATGGTACGGTGCTATCCAATGATGGACGATCATCCGCTTGCTGCTGCCACTGCTGAGACCCCCTTTCCTGGCTAAGTGAGCCGATCTGCTACTACTGCTGCTGGAATTTGAGTGCCAAGTCCGCATGCCTTGCTTCTAGGCCTTGAAGGCGTTCTGCGTCCTGCTTCCTCTTCTCCTCCTCCAGCTTCCTCTTCTTCTCCTCCTCCATCTTCTTTCTTGCACGGGACCTGTAGTCGTCATTCCAGTCCGAAAAGCCCTCATACCAGGGAATAACGCCCATGCCTCGTGTTCTTCCCGGGTGTTCAGGATTTCCCAGGGCGCATGTAAGCTCGTCGTTCTCTCTGTTAGGCGTGAACACCCTCGCTCGATCTTCTTCTATTGCGTCAAGTATCTTTTGTTCGGCTCCTTTTAGACTTGCCTTCTTCGAAACCAGGCCTGTCTTCGGGTCCAACGCCCCCCATGCGCATAGAACCAAGTTCTGCACCTGGGGGCTAGCTCCTAGTAATCGGAGTGACCCCTGCACCCTCCATCTCTTGCTTAGACTTATCCCACTTAGGCATTCCCACCGCGTAGCCACCTGGACCCAGCCTATGGAACTGCGTCTTTTTTGCGGCATTGGCCTTATTTTTTATCGATCGTTCCTTAGATATTTCTGAATCCTTGAATTTCACGAAATCGTCCCAGTGTTCTCTTTGCTTCTCCAGTCTTCCCGTGAATTCTGGAGTCTTCCTTTTTGCAGCGAGGTACTTGGCCCATACAGTTTTCTTGTGGGTGTTGAATGCAATTGCCATCTTCATAAGAGCAGCACCCTTCACTTTGTCCACATTTGCTTTAGTGAAATAATCTGGTAGGGTGAAATGTTCCATCAGAGAATCCCAAAGGTCTTGTTTGGCTCTATCGTCGACCCAAGTAACACCTGGACGTTTAGTCTTTGGCTCTTTCCATTCTTGAATGGAGTTCGGGAGTTTGTCCTTCAAAGGAACTCCGCACTGACGAGTCCACTTGTTTGCAATGTTCTTAGGCTTCAAGGGTTCGCCACTTGGTTTGACGGATTCGATGTTGTACTTTACACCGTCCTTCAACAATCTGCTCGGGCCTCGCTTTGTCCTACTGTCTATAGAAGCAGATTTGCTCGATCCGGGGGGGCTGAAAGAAGAAGATCGATTTGTTCATATATCTTAAAATAAAAAAACATGTGATGATCACCAGATGCCTGCTTATATAAATATACCTCGCCGGTAGTCTTTGTTATTTGAAGATCAGCATTCTCGGTGTCATCATAAACATTGTTTGTGTCATCATAATCAGAATCATAGTTCATGACTTCATCGGCTCGGTCGTCGAGATCGAATATCTTTTCATCACCCTCTTCGGTATTGTTCAGATATTGGGAGCCGTCATCTGCATCATTCAGATCATCTAGCCTGCCAGGGCTGCGTATGATGTCGAACAATTCCTCTTCTCTATCTCTGCCGGTATTGTCTGCCATAGCTTTTACTTAACTAATACAGAATAAATATAGAACAATTTAATATTCAAATTATAATGCATGGATGCAATCAATAAGGAAAAACTGAATCATATAAATTAGCAATATATATGCATCGTCTTGATTAATATATAATCTCAAATATACATCATCGTCTCGAATAATATATATAATCTCGAGTACATCGTGTTGAATATTATATATCGAATACATCACTCGCTAGGTACCTAATAAAGATCGAGTACTACAGAAGAATCTAGGGCGCCACTCGTGATTCCTGGGTCGCGGGCGGTGGACACCCAAAGAGAAGGAACCATCACAGGATCATATCTCCGGTCATCTTCCCAAAGAACCTGCCAAGTAGTGGAGAACCTGACTTCATCCATAGCAGCCATGTAGCGATGAACGTGCTCGTCTTCCTCCCTGACACGGCGACACACCACCTTCGGCGGAGCCGGCTGCCTCTGCATCGACTGTGGCGCATGCGAACGCCACCAAAGGAGATCAGGGTCGACGATGGGACCCGAGGCCGGGTTCCTCACCAAGCGGCGTGCCACTCCAGGTAGCACCTCCCAGTGCCAGCCGGCGGAGCCCAGTCCCGGACATGGGTCCTTTGAAGCATGACGTCGTCATGAACGGGTCGACGGCGAGGATGCGGGCCGGGCATATCGTCAAGAACAAATACTATATGCCCGCAAAAAGTAACATTAATCTAACATTCTATATGCAAATTCTAACAATTTGACATTAATCTAACATTCTATATGCAAATTCTAACAATTCAGGCGGAGGCTCTTTTTATAGTAATGCAACCACCACGCCCATGGCCACATCTCGTTTCTCCAGAACCGGTCGCCAGGCGACCAAATCATCGAGCTTGTTGGAGTTGGGCTGGATCACGTTGGTGTTGTTGCAGAGATCAGTGCGGAACTCCTAAGGGAGTAATCTTCGTTGGGTAGTCCTTGATGGAGGGATCCATGGCCTCATGTTGAAGTTGCACTTGCCGTAGACTGCACGTCTCAGTGAATTGTGCTAGATCGGAAGGAGGAAGGGTGGTGTGTGGCCTCTGATACCAGATGTGAGGAGCTAGTTGTGGTAGTTCTCTCGATTTATAGCTCGCCTACACGATTGGGAATCCAAGGTCTCGATTACACAGGAGCTAGGGATTACAAGAATGGGGAATGGAGAATAGGTGATGGGATAGCCGCCGCGGCTAAACCCGGGCATCTCTCGGGCCGGGCCGGTTTCGGGCCGGGCTTCAGAAAGCCC
>NW_025240526.1:0-3575 GCF_018294505.1 Triticum aestivum
GCATGCTTTACAGCTTAGAACCGGGACTCCAAAAGCGTTTTGAGCAACACATAGCATATGAGATGTTCGAGGAGCTGAAAATGGTTTTTCAAGCTCATGCCCGGGTCGAGAGATATGAAGTCTCTGACAAGTTCTATAGTTGTAAGATGGAGGAAAACAGTTCTGTCAGTGAGCACATACTCAAAATGTCTGGGTTGCACAACCGCCTGTCCCAGCTGGAGATCAACCTCCCGGACGAGGCGGTCATTGACAGAATGCTTCAGTCGCTCCCACCGATCTACAAGAGCTTTGTGTTGAACTACAATATGCAGGGGATGGTGAAGACCATTCCTGAAGTATTTTCAATGCTGAAGTCAGCAGAGGTTGAAATCAAGAAAGAACATCAAGTGTTGATGGTCAATAAGACCACTAAGTTCAAGAAGGGCAAGGGTAAGAAGAACTTCAAGAAGGACGGCAAAGATGTTGTCGCGCCCGGTAAGCCAGTTGCCGGGAAGAAGTCAAAGAATTGACCCAAGCCTGAGACTAAGTGCTTTTATTGCAAAGGGAAGGGTCACTGGAAGCGGAACTGTCCCAAATACTTAGCGAACAAGAAGGTCGGCAACACTAAAGGTATATTTGATATACATGTAATTGATGTCTACCTTATCAGTACTCGTAGTAACTCCTGGGTATTTGATATCGATGCCGTTACTCATATTTGTAACTCACAACAGGAGCTACGGAATAAGCGGAGACTGGCGAAGGATGAGGTGACGATGCATGTCGGGAATGGTTCCAAGGTCGATGTGATCGCCGTCGGCACGCTACCTCTACATTTACCTGCGGGATTAGTTTTAAACCTCAATAATTGTTATTTAGTGCCAAGTTTGAGCATGAACATTGTATCTGGATCTCGTTTGATGCGAGATGACTACTCATTTAAATCCGAGAATAATGGTTGTTCTATTTATATGAGAGATATGTTTTATGGTCATGCCCCGATGGTCAATGGTTTATTCTTAATGAATCTCGAACGTAATGTTACACATATTCATAGTGTGAATACCAAAAGATGTAAAGTAGATAACGATAGTCCCACATACTTGTGGCACTGCCGCCTTGTTCACATTGGTGTCAAGTGCATGAAGAAGCTCCATGCTGATGGACTTTTAGAGTCTCTCGATTATGAATCATTTGACACATGCGAACCATGCCTCATGGGCAAAATGACCAAGACTCCGTTCTCCGGAACAATGGAGTGAGCAATCAACTTATTGGAAATCATACATACTGATGTGTGTGGTCCAATGAGCGTTGAGGCTCGCGGAGGATATCGTTATGTTCTCACTCTCACTGATGACTTAAGTAGATATGGGTATGTCTACTTGATGAAACACAAGTCTGAGACCTTTGAAAAGTTCAAGGAATTTCAGAATGAAGTAGAGAATCAACGTGACCGAAAGATAAAATTCTTACGATAGGATCGTGGAGGAGAATATTTAAGTCATGAATTTGGTACACACTTAAGAAAATGTGGAATCGTTTCACAACTCACGCCGCCTGGAACACCTCAGCGTAACGGTGTGTCCGAACGTCGTAATCGCACTCTATTGGATATGGTGCGATCTATGATGTCTCTTACCGATTTACCGCTATCATTTTGGGGATACGCTCTAGAGACAGCTACATTCACTTTAAATAGGGCACCGTCTAAATCTGTTGAGACGACACGGTATGAATTATGGTTTGGGAAGAAACCTAAGCTGTCGTTTCTAAAAGTTTGGGGATGCGATGCTTATGTCAAGAAACTTCAACCTGAAAAGCTCGAACCCAAGTCGGAAAAATGCGTCTTCATAGGATACCCTAAGGAAACCATTGGGTATACCTTCTACCTTAGATCCGAAGGCAAGATCTTTGTTGCCAAGAACGGATCCTTTCTGGAAAAGGAGTTTCTCTCGAAAGGAGTAAGTGGGAGGAAAGTAGAACTCGATGAAGTACTGCCTCTTGAACCGAAAAGTAGTGCAGCTCAGGAAAATGGTCCTGTGGTGCCTACACCGACTGGAGAGGAAATTAATGATGATGATCAAGGTACTTTGGATCAAGTTGCTACTGAACTTCGTAGGTCCACAAGGACACGTTCCACACCAGAGTGGTATGGCAACCCTGTCCTGGAAATCATGTTGTTAGACAACGGTGAACCTTCGAACTATGAAGAAGCGATGGCGGGCCTAGATTCCAACAAATGGCTAGAAGCCATGCAATCCGAGATAGAATCCATGTATGAAAACAAAGTATGGACTTTGACTGACTTGCCCGATGATCGGCGAGCGATAGAAAACAAATGGATCTTTAAGAAGAAGACGGACGCGGATGGAAATGTCACCATCTATAAAGCTCGACTTGTTGCTAAGGGTTATCGACAAGTTCAAGGGGTTGACTACGATGAGACTTTCTCTCCCGTAGCGAAGCTTAAGTCTGTCCGAATCATGCTAGCAATTGCCGCATACTATGATTATGAGATATGGCAGATGGACGTCAAAACGGCATTCCTTAACGGTTATCTTAAGGAAGAGTTGTATATGATGCAGCCGGAAGGTTTTGTCGATCCTAAGAATGCTAACAAAGTATGCAAGCTCCAGCGATCCATTTATGGGCTGGTGCAAGCATCTCGGAGTTGGAACATTCGCTTTGATGAGATGATCAAAGCGTTTCGGTTTATGCAGACTTATGGAGAAGCCTGCGTTTACAAGAAAGTGAGTGGGAGCTCTGTAGCATTTCTCATATTATATGTAGATGACATAATTTTGATGGGAAATGATATCGAATTCTTAGACAGCATTAAGGCCTACTTGAATAAGTGTTTTTCAATGAAGGACCTTAGAGAAGCTTCTTACATATTAGGCATCAAAATCTATAGGGATAGATCGAGACGCCTCATAGGTCTTTCACAAAGCACATACCTTGATAAGATTTTGAAGAAGTTCAAAATGGATCAGTCCAAGAAGGGGTTCTTGCCTGTATTGCAAGGTGTGAGATTGAGCTCGGCTCAATGCCCGACCACGGCAAAAGATAAAGAAGAGATGAGCGTCATCCCCTATGCCTCGGCCATAGGATCTATTATGTATGCCATGCTGTGTACCAGACCTGATGTAAACCTTGCCGTAAGTTTGGTAGGAAGGTATCAAAGTAATCCCGGCAAGGAACACTAGACAGTGGTCAAGAATATCCTGAAGTACCTGAAAAGGACAAATGACATGTTTCTCGTTTATGGAGGTGACGAAGATCTCGTCGTAAAGGGTTACGTCGACGCTAGCTTCGACACAGATCTGGATGACTCTAAGTCACAAACCGGATACGTGTATATGTTGAATGGTGGGGCAGTAAGCTGGTGCAGCTGCAAGCAGAGTGTCGTGGCGGGATCTACATGTGAAGCGAAGTACATGGCAGCCTTGGAGGCAGCGCATGAAGCAATCTGGGTGAAGGAGTTCATCACCGACCTAGGAGTCATATCCAATGCGTCGGGGCCGATCAAACTCTTCTATGAAAACACTGGAGCTATTGCCCTTGCCAAGGAGCCCAGGTTTCACAAGAAGACC
>NW_025240527.1:0-3575 GCF_018294505.1 Triticum aestivum
GTTTGGAAGAGTGTCAACTTTAGGAATTAGTGATCCCACTATCTTGGAGGGTGTTGAATCTTCGTATGATATTTATGAAAGTGGATTTGGAAGAGTGTCAACTTTAGTTAGTATTCCACTATTTCGGAAGAGGTTCCAATTGAGTATGAGAACAAAGTTACTATCCATTATTCTACTGAAAATTATTATGAGGGAGTAATATGTGCTTGTAGGAGTTGCAATAATATCAAGTTTCCTCTCTATGTGCTTAAACTTTTGAAGTTATACTTGTTTTGCATTCCTATGCTAGTTGAATTTTGTTCCTATAAATTGTGTTCTCACAAAATCCCTAGGCATAGGAAGTGAGTTAGATTTAAATGTGCTAGTCATATTCTTCATGATGCTCTCTTTGTGTTTCAACTCTTTTCTTTTATGCGAGCATCATTGAAATCATCATGCCTAGCTAAAAGACATTAAAAAAAGCGCTTGTTGGGAGACAACCCAATATTTACTCTTACTGTTTTTGTGTGTCTACATGATTAAGCTATTGTATTAATCATGTTTTATAGCTTTTGTTTCAATAAAGTGCCAAGTAAGACCTTTGGGAAGACTTGGGTGAAAGTTAATGTAATCTTGCTGTAAAAAACAGAAACTTTGCGCTCACGAGATTAGCTGTCATGTTTTACAGAGGAGAGATTTTGAGTTGATTCTTTTCACATAAGATTAATAGACAAATTACTCACGTCCACCAATTTATTTCAAAAATTTTGGAGTAGAAGAAGTATGGCTATTGTTCAGATCATTACAGACTGTTCTGTTTCTGACAGATTCTGTTTTCATCGCATAGTTTGCTTGTTTTCTAGTTTCTATGGCTTATATTTCGCAATATAAATTGTAGAAATGATATGGTACAGTAGACATTGTGTGAAAAAAATTATGAACCCTGTATTTTACAGCACCAAAGTGAATGGTTCACTCTTTATCATACTAACCTATCTCACGAAGTTCCATTAAGTTTTGTGTGGTTGAAGTTTTCAAGTTTTGGGTGAGATATCGATAGGAGGAGAATAAGGAGCGGGAAGACCCTAATCTTGGGTATGCCCAAGGCACCCCAAGGTAATATTCACGGAGGACTCAAGCGCCTAAGCTTGGGGATGCCCCGGAAGGCATCCCCTCTTTCGTCTTCAAAACTATCGGTATACCTTACTCGGAGCTATATTTTTATTCGTCACATGATATGTGTTTTGCTTGGAGCGTATTTTCAATTTTACTTGTTGTTTGAATAAAGTCATTGGATCTGAAATATTGAATAAAAAGGAACCCTCCCATGGTTAGTTAATTATTTTACTACTCAGTGTCCCTCACTCATATCTTTTGGAGTAGTTTGTCATTTACTCATGTGCTTCATGTATATCCTATGAGTAAATGGGAGAATGAATTGAATGTCATAAATCTGAATTTCTATATGTTTCATATGCTTATAACATGGATAGTAATGACTTCACATATAAAGAGTATGAGGCATAAAAGTTGTTGAGAGTTGACAAACATAGTTTTGGTCATCGTTGCAATTAATAGGAAGTAATAAGGAAAGACAGGTTCACATACAAATATATTATCTTGGACATCTTTTATGATTGTGAAGCACTCATTAAGTATGACATGCTAAAAGAGTTGATTTTGGACAAGGACGACAATGTAATGGTTTATGTTTTCTCACATCTCAGTTAAAGTAAATTGTCATTGACCTTCCAAACATGTTAAGCTTGCCTTTCCCCCTCATGCTAGCCAAATTCCTTACACCAAGTAGAGATACTACTTGTGCTTCCAAATATCCTTAAACCCAGTTTTGCCATGAGAGTCCACCATACCTACCTATGGATTGAGTAAGATCCTTCAAGTAAGTTGTCATGTTGCAGGCAATAAAAATTGCTATCTAAATATGTATGACTTATTAGTGCAGAGAAAATAAGCTTTGTACGATCTTGTTGTGGAAGCAATAAAAGCGACAGACTGCATAATAAAGGTCCACATACAAGGGGCAATATAAAGTGACATTCTTTTGCATTAAGATTTTATGCATCCAACCCTAAACGCACATGACAACCACTGCTTCGCTCTGCGAAGGGCCTATCTTTTACTTTATGTTTTTACTTTATGCTTGAGTCAAGGTGATCCTCACCGTTCCCTTTTTCATTTTATCCTTTGGCAAGCTCCTCATGTTTGAAAGATCATGATGTATATCCAATTGGATGTAAGTTAGCATGGGCTATTATTGTTGACATCACCTAAAGGTGAATACATTGGGAGGCAACACAATAAGCCCCTTTCTTTCTCAGTGTCCGGCTGAAACTCCATAACCACAAGTATTGCGTGAGTGTTAGCAATTGTAGAAGACTATATGATAGTTGAGTATGTCGACTTGCTGAAAAGCTCTATTCTTGACTCTTTCTGATGGTATGATAAATTGCAATTGCTTCAATGACTGAGATTATAGTTTGTTAGTTCTCAATGAAGTTTGTGAACCATACTTGACATTGTGAATAGATTGTTACTTGATCATGAAAAGTTTTATGAGATAAGCTACTATTATGACACATATTGATGCTAGAAAAGGTGATTGAAATTATCATTGATCAAACTTGTGCACATGCTAGCATTCACACTTCATAAATTATTGCCTTTATCATTTACCTACTCGAGGACGAGCAGGAATTAAGCTTGGGGATGCTGATACGTCTCCAATGTATCTATAATTTATGAAGTATTCATGCTATTATATTATCCATCTATGATGTTTTATATGCATTTATATGCCATTTTATATGATTTTTGGGACTAACCTATTAATCTAGAGCCAAGTGCCAGTTTATGTTTTCTCCTTGTTTTTGAGTTTTATAGAAAAGGAATACCAAACGGAGTCCAATTGATGTGCCAATTTTTGATGATTTTTCATGGACCAAAAGAAGACCACGGAGCATCGGAGTTGGGCCAGAAGAGTCTTGGGCTCCCCACGAGAGTGGGGGGGCGCGCCCACCCCCCTAGGGCGCGCCCCCCTATCTCGTGGACAGCCCGGAGACCCCCCTGACATGAAACCTACGCCAAAAATTCCTATAAATATAGAAACCTTTGGGAAATAACCTAGATCGGAACTTCCTCTGCCGCAAGCCTCTATAGCCACGAGAAATCAATCTAGGCCCTCTCTGGCACCCTGTCGGAGGGGGCCATCATCACCGGAGGCCATGGAGGAGGATCTCGGAGGGGCCATCATCGCCATGAAGGCCAAGGACCAGAGGGGGAAAGCCATGGAGAAGGAAGCAGAAGGGAAGAACCTCTCCTCCTCTCTCTTGGTGGCACCGGAGTGCCATCGGGAGGGGAATCATCGTCACGGTGATCGTCTTCATCAACATCACCATCATCATCACCATCCTCATCTCTTTTACGCGGTCCACTCTCCCACACCCCGCTGTAATCCCTACTTGAACATGGTGCTTTATGCCGCATATTATGATTCAGTGATGTGTTGCCATCCTATGATGTTTTGAGTAGATATCTTTTGTCCTTGGGTTGATTGATGGTCTAGATTGGTATGAGTT
>NW_025240528.1:0-3575 GCF_018294505.1 Triticum aestivum
CGGGACTACCGGGAGGATCCCGGGGGTCCACCAGGTGGGGCTACCTGCCCCAGAGGGCTGCGTGGGCCAAGTGTGAGAGGGGACCAGCCCCAGGTGGGCTGGTGCGCTCCCCCACCAGGGCCCAAGGCGAAGAGAGAAGGGAAAAGGGGGAAACCCTAGGCTCAGATGGGCCTAAGGCCCACCTAGTGGTGCACCCCCCTTCTCTCCCCCCTTGGCCACCCCCTAGATGGGATCTAGGGCTGGCCGCCACCCCTAGGGGTGGAAACCTAGGTGGGGGCGCAGCCCCTCCCTTTCCCCTATATATAGTGGGGTTTTTGGGCTGCCATACACACGAGAACATCTCCTTCTTGGCGCAGCCCTACCCTTCTCCCTCCTCGTCTCTTGCGGTGCTTGGCGAAGCCCTGCTGGAGTACCACGCTCCTCCACCATCACCACGCCGTCGTGCTGCTGCTGGACGGAGTCTTCCACAACCTCTCCCTCTCTCCTTGCTGGATCAAGGCATGGGAGACGTCACCGGGCTGCATGTGTGTTGAACGCGGAGGTGCCGTCCGTTCGGCGCTAGGATCATCGGTGATTTGGATCACGGCGAGTACGACTCCATCAACCCCGTTCACTTGAACGCTTCCGCTTAGCAATCTACAAGGGTATGTAGATGCACTCTCCTTCCCTCGTTGCTAGATTACTCCATAGATTGATCTTGGTGATGCGTAGAAAATTTTGAATTTCTGCTACGTTACCCAACAGTGGCATCATGAGCTAGGTCTAAGCGTAGTTTCTATGCACGAGTAGAATACAAAGTAGTTGTGGGCGTCGATTTTGTCAATTTACTTGTCGTTACTAGTCTTATCTTGATTCGGCGGCATTGTGGGATGAAGCGGCCCAGACCAACCTTACACGTACGCTTACGTGAGACCGGTTCCACCGACTGACATGCACTAGTTGCATAAGGTGGCTGGCGGGTGTCTGTCTCTCCCACTTTAGTCGGATCGGATTCGATGAGCAGGGTCCTTATGAAGGGTAAATAGAAATTGGCAATTCACGTTATGGTTTTGGCATAGGTAAGAAACATTCTTGCTAGCAACCTATAGCAGACACGTAAAAAAAACTTGCAACAACAATTAGAGGACGTTTAACTTGTTTTTGCAGCAAGTGTTTTGTGATGTGATATGGCCAAAAGGATGTGATGAATGATATATGTGATGTATGAGATTGATCATGTTCTTGTAATAGGAATCACGACTTGCATGTCGATGAGTATGACAACCGGCAGGAGCCATAGAAGTTTTCTTAATTTATTTATGACCTGCGTGTCAACATAAACGTCATATAATTACTTTACTTTATTGCTAACCATTAGCCATAGTGGTAGAAGTAATAGTTGGCGAGACAACTTCACGAAGACACGATGATGGAGATCATGATGATGGAGATCATGCTGTCATACCGATGACGATGATGATCATGGAGCCCCGAAGATGGAGATCAAAAGGAGCAAAATGATATTGGCCATATCATGTCACTATTTGATTGCATCTGATGTTTATCATGTTTTACATCTTATTTGCTTAGAACGATGATAGCTTAAATAAGATGATCCCTCACTAAAATTTCAAGAAAAGTGTTCTCCCTAACTATGCACCGTTGCGAAGGTTCATCGTTTCGAAGCACCAGGTGATGATCGAGTGTGATAGATTCTTACGTTCGAATACAATGGGTGTTGACGAGCCTAGCATGTACAGACATGGCCTCGGAACACATGCGAACACTTAGGTTGACTCGACGAGCCTAGCATGTACAGACATGGCCTCGAACACGAAGGACCGAAAGGTCGAACATGAGTCGTATAGAAGATGCGATCAACATGAGATGTTCACCGATGATGACTAGTCCGTCTCACGTGATGATCGGACACGGCCTAGTTGATTCGGATCATGTATCACTTAGATGACTAGAGGGATGTCTATCTGAGTGGGAGTTCATGAAATAATCAGATGAACTCAATTATCATGAACATAGTCAAAAGGACTTTGCAAATTATGTCGTAGCTCACGCTTTAGTTCTACTATTTTAGATGCGTTCCTAGAGAAAATTTAGTTGAAAGTTGATAGTAGCAATTATGCGGACTGGGTCCGTAAACTGAGGATTGTCCTCATTGCTGCACAGAAGGTTTATGTCCTTAATGCACCGCTCAGTGAGCTGAACCTCGAGCGTCGGTTGTGGATGTTGCGAACATCTGACATACACGTTTTGATGACTACATGATAGTTCAGTGCTAAATGGTTTAGAATTGAGGCACCAAAGACGTTTTTGAAACATCGCAGAACATATGAGATGTTCCAAGGACTGAAATTAGGATTTCAGGCTAGTGCCCACGTCAAGAGGTATGAGACCTCTGACAAGTTTCTTAAGCCTGCAGACTAAGGAGAAAAGCTCAATCGTTGAGCATGTGCTCAGATTGTATGAGTACTACAATCGCTTGAATCGAGTGGGAGTTAATCTTTCAGATGAGATAGTGATGGTTCTCCAAAGTCACTGTCACCAAGCTACTAGAGCTTCGTGATGAACTATAACATATCAGGGATAGATATGATGATCCTTGAGCTATTCGCGACACCGCGAAAGTAGAAATCAAATAGGAGCATCAATTGTTGATGGTTAGTAAAACCACTAGTTTTAAGAAGGGCAAGGGCAAGAAAGGGATACTTCATGAAATGACAAATTAGTTGCCGTTCTAGTAAAGAAACCCAAAGTTGAACCCAAGCCCGAGACTAAGTGCTTCTGTAATAAGGGGAACGGTCACTAAAGCGGAACCACCCTAGATACTTGGTAGATGAGAAGGCTGGCAAGGTTGACAGAAGTATGTGTTGGACATACATTATATTAAATGTGTACTTAACTAGTACTCCTAGTAGCAGCAGGGCATTAGATACCGATTCGGTTGCTAAGTGTTAGTAACTCGAAATAAAAGGCTACAGAATAAACGGAGACTAGCCAAAGGTGAGATGACGATGTGTGTTGGAAGAATTTCCAAGGTTGATGTGATCAAACATCGCACGCTCTGTCTACCATCGGGATTGGTGTTAAACCTAAATAATTGTTATTTGGTGTTTGCGTTGAGCATAGACATGATTGGATTATGTCTATCGCAATACGGTGATTCATTTAAGGAGAATAATGGTTGCTCTGTTTATTTGAATAATATCTTCAATGGTCTTGCGCCTAAAATGAGTGGTTTATTGAATCCCGATCGTAGTGATACACGTGTTCATGGCAAAAGATATAAGATAGTGATGATACTACCACATACTTGTGGCACTGCAATTTGAGTCATATTGGTATAAAACGCATGAAAAAGCTCCATGTTGATGGATCTTTGGACTCGCTTGATTTTCAATCACTTGAGACATGCAAATCATACCACATGAGCAAGATGACTGAAAGGTCTCGTTTTCAGTAAGATGGAACAAGTAAGCAACTTGTTGAAAGTAATACATCTTGATATGTGCAGTCCAATGAGTGCTGAGGCATGTAGTGGATATCGTTATATTCTTACTTCACAGATGATTTGAGTAGAT
>NW_025240529.1:0-3575 GCF_018294505.1 Triticum aestivum
CCTTAGTTCGCGCGCGTGAAGATGCTCAGGCCGCTCTTGCGGCTGCTGCCGCCCGTTGTGCGGCCGTGCAGCCCGCGGACGGTCAGGCTGCGATACCAGTAGGGGCTGGTGCAGTAGATTTGCCCACCGAGGAAGACGAGGCCGGGGTGGCCTCGGACTTGCCTTCTTCCAGCCGAGCGCCGGCAAGGAAGCGTGTGGCCAAGGCGGTGAGCTCCCGAGGAGTTCACCTGCGTAATAGGGTTATCTGATGAGATACATCTTCTGGAACATCCGCGGATGCGGCCATGGGGGGCGGCGTACGCAGCTCAGAGAGTATATGTCTAAAGAACACATAGATTTTGTTGCGCTCCAAGAGACTATTAGGGCTGATTTCACGTTTAGAGATTTAGTGGCGTATGATCCTTTTCAGCGTTTTGATTGGTTTTGGACCCCTTCCATGGGGCATTCTGGAGGTCAGCTGATGGGTTGTAATAGAGATATTTGTGATGTTATTGCGTGGGAACCGGGTTTATTCTATATTGCAGCTACTGTTCGTCACCGGGTATCCTTGGCTACTTGGGTGATTGTCAGTGTCTACGGGCCGGCGGACCACGCGAGGTCTGCAGATTTCTTGGGGGAAATCACAACCTTGGTCGGGGCCAAGCGCGCGGCCAACTTGCCCGTCGTTGTGGGCGGGGACTTTAACTTGATCCGTTCGGGGGCGGACAAGAGTAATAGCAACATTGACTGGGCTAGGGTGTCCCTTTTCAACAATGCTATTGCGGCCGCGGCTCTTAGGGAAATTGCGCGGACAGGTGCAAGATACACTTGGACTAACAAACAGCGGGTTCCAGTGCGATGTGTTCTCGACCGTGTTTTTTGTTCAAGCGATTGGGAGGCCCTGTTCCCCCACTGTACCTTAGTGGCCGAGACGCGCATTGGTTCAGATCATGTCCCTCTTATTCTGTCGTCAGGGGAGGACAGTAGGCGTCGCAGCCGTAGATTTTTCTTCGAGACGGCGTGGTTCGAACACGAGGGCTTCTGTCAGTTGGTCACGACTCGCTGGGCCTTGATTGGAGACCAGGTGGGATGTCAAAGAGGACCAGTAGAGTTCTGGTCCTCTGCGGCTGCGGCTTTGCGGGCTTTCCTCAGGGGATGGGGGGCCAACCACGGCAGCGAGTCCAAAAGGGAAAGGGAACGCATCGTGGAAGAAATCGCGAGCTTAGACGCGTAGGCGGATGCCAGACCTTTCTCTGGCGACGAATGGGAGCACCGCTACTCTCTGGAAAACCAGGTCTTGGCTATCCTTAGAGCAGAGGAGGAATACTGGCGACGTAGGGGCGGCGTCAAGTGGGTAGTGAAAGGTGACGCCAACACCGGCTACTTCCACGCGTACGCCAATGGCCGTAAACGCAAGAGTACCATCCTAAGACTACAGTCGGAGCATGGGACCCTGGTGTCCCATTCTGAAATCGTTAAGCACATCTTCGATTTCTTTGTCGAGCTGTTGGGAACAGCCGAAGAGAAAGGTTT
The DNA here is from genome assembly GCF_018294505.1 of Triticum aestivum. NCBI lineage: Eukaryota > Viridiplantae > Streptophyta > Magnoliopsida > Poales > Poaceae > Triticum > Triticum aestivum. The sequence goes on from NW_025240529.1 coordinate 1,513, forward strand.
AAGTCTTAGGGAAGACTTATGGGGCCCGGAGGAGAGGGTGTCTCAACAGGAAAACGACGCACTCATGCTGTCCTTTACGCCACAAGAGATTGACCTAGCGCTTGCGGGCATGAAGAACGACACGGCTCCAGGTCCGGATGGCTGGCCGGTAGAGTTCTTCAAAAAGTTTTGGCCTTTACTTAGAGACCTCTTCCAAGCTATTATTAATGGCTTCGCCCTAGGTACGGTTGACCTCTCGAGACTTAATTATGGGGCGATCTGTTTGATTCCCAAGGTCAAAGGGGCGGATACAATCAAGCTGTTCCGTCCGATCACGCTCCTAAATGTTCCCTTCAAGTTATGTGCCAAAGCCTATGCCTCTAGGTTAGCGCCGGTTGCCCAACGAGTAATCCATAAGAGCCAGACCGCTTTCCTTAAGGGTAGAAACATTCTAGAAGGGCCTATTGCGCTCATGGAGATAATCCACGAGTTAAAACGTACTCGTGGACAGGGCGTTATCCTCAAGCTCGATTTTGAAAAAGCGTACGACCGCGTAAACTGGGAGTTTGTGCGGGAAGTCCTCCTCAAAAAGGGATTTGAGGCAGGTTTCGTACACCGGATCATGCATCTGATCTCGAGTGGCAACACCTCGGTTATTGTCAATGGCCAGATGGGGAAGTTTTTCCGTAACAGGAAAGGGTTAAGACAGGGCGATCCCATCTCCCCACTCGTCTTTAATTTTGTGGCAGACGCTTTGGCAGCTATGCTGTCCAAGGCCAGCGTGGCTGGTCATGTTAAGGGACTCGTTCCACACCTCATCCCAGGCGGTGTGACCCATTTACAATATGCAGACGATACCTTGCTTTTGTTTAAACCCGACGATCATAGTATCGCCTCGATTAAGCTCTTGTTATTAGCCTTTGAGATCCTGTCCGGACTCAAAATAAATTTTCTTAAAAGCGAGGTCATCACCATGGGGATGGACGACCATCAAAGTTGGCGTGCCGCAAATCTACTTAATTGCAAGCTTGGGAGCTTTCCAATTAAGTATCTGGGGCTTCCTATATCCCATCGCAAACTATCGATTTCTGAGTGGGAGCCGCTGTATGGGAAGGTGGCCAATAGGGTTAGCCCGTGGCGGGCGTTTTATGTCTTCTGCGGCTAGGCTCATTTTAACTAACTCGAGCCTCTCTTCCTTGCCCCTATTCACTATGGGGATGTTCTTATTAGCTGATGGCGTGCACGCTAAGCTAGATACACCGCGATCCCGGTTCTTTTGGGAAGGAACTGGTATCAAGCGGAAATATCACCTGGTAAAGTGGGCAGCTGTCTGTAGGCCAAAAAAATTCGGAGGTTTGGGGATCCTAAACTCCAAACTTATGAACGTAGCCCTACTGTCCAAATGGTGGTGGCGGCTTGCCCAAAACGAGACGAGTCTCTGGGCTCAGCTGCTAAAGGCTAAGTATTTCCCAAATGGGAATCCTTTCAGTGCCCCGGTCAACGGATCCGTGTTTTGGAAAGGGATCCAAGCGGTCCGACCAGCTTTTGCTATCGGGGCCAAATTCCACATTCAAAATGGACAATCCACTCGCTTTTGGCTGGATCATTGGCTGGGAGCCTCTCCCCTTTGGCAAAGTCACCCCAATCTTTTTCGGATCGCCACTAACATCAACATCTCAGTGGGAGAGGCAGCCCGTACTGACCCTCCAGCGATCCATTTTATGAGGGCCCTTTCCAATGCCGAACGGGAGGCATGGGACGACCTGGTGCATCAAATTGGTGACAACCGTATAGGGCCGGGCGACGATTTGGTCGAATGGAGCTTGACAGCGTCCCGGAAATTCTCGGTTAAATCTTTATACAACAAGCTTACTGAAGGGACAGCGCTTGATATAGCTAGGGGGCTGTGGAAGGCAGGCCTGCCCTTGAAAATTAAAATCTTCATGTGGCAAATGCTCAGGAATAGGCTGCCCACGTCGGATAATGTGGCAAAACGTAACGGTCCGGCTGACGGTACCTGCACTGTGTGCGGTCTAGGTGAAGATGCTAACCACGTCTTTTTTAGATGCCACCTAGCCAGGTTC
>NW_025240530.1:0-3573 GCF_018294505.1 Triticum aestivum
ACATGTCTAATACAATCAAACTGCTTGCTGCATCAACTGAGATCTGAGTTAAAAAAAGAAGTAAAAAAACTTATGCAACCATGGTTGGTGGCGTTGGGGAAGGCCTCAGAGGGCTGAGGGCGTTGGACATGTGGCAAGAGTTGCCAGGTTTCTGGGTCGTTGGAGTCGAGGAACGGGAACGAGTGTTGAGGGTCGTTGGTGGCCTATAATATGGAACTGCGGGGTTATACATCTTTCCAATTACCCATCGATAGGGGAAAAACTCTGGAACTATAACCGTCTTTCAACGTGAACACACCCTGTGTAAACCTCTAAAATGAATATTGACCAAGATTCAAGAAAAAGAATGTTGACCACATAAAAAATCAATTACATATGAAAAGTACATGCTATTGTTTGGCTAGCAGTTTTCTCAAACTTTATTGCGGGCACAACAAATCACCTGCTAGCTACAGTTATTTCAAGAAATGACAGGTTGCATGAAATAAGCATGAAAGCTTTTAAAATATAGAAAACACAATAAATTATCTTTTGACAGCTGCCCGAAATAATATAGCAACTCTGTCCAATTAAACTGACAAGCACAACAAATCATCATAACAACTAAGTGTAAAAAGTACGGCAAGCCCTATGAAAGTAATTCGACAAAATTAAACTGACAAGCACAACAAACTATCATGCATGACAACTAGGTGTATAAAATATGACAAGCCATATGAAACAATCCAGCACAATTGAACTATGAAGTAGAGCAAACCGAGCAAACCATCCTGACAACTAGGCGCAAAAAATTACGGTCAGCTGTAGGAAACAATTCGGCATTGAACCGACAAGCACATCAAACTATCATGACAACTAGGTGTAAACAATGCGACAAGCCCTATGAACATTCGACACAATTAAACGAAAAATACAGTAAACTATGACAACTAGTGTACAAATATACCACAAGTGATATGAAAAATATAAGACAGCACAATTAAACTCACAAATATAGAAAACAACTGTGATAACTGGGTGCAAAAAATACAACAAGTTCTACGAAGCAACTTGGCACAATTAACTAGTAGGCAGACACGCATGACAATGGTCTTGAAATAGTGAAAAATCTACCTTCTAATTTTCATAGCAATATTTTTATTTAGAGGGAAGTGCTCACAAAAGTTGCATCCATGCATGCGAGTAGCAATCTACTTACTGTGAGGGCGTGAAACAGACGAGGAGATGACGTGGGTTTCAGAAGCATGAGATAAATTCACCCGCGGTCATTAGACTCGTCCTTTAAAATTCACTTTGATCGGTAGGCACAGGAATACTAGGATTACAGTTCACTTTGGTCCATATACTCGGGAATACCAGGATTATGGACAGGAAACTTACATCAATGAACACAGATAGTCACCGCGTATGCATGAGCTACATATTCCATCGATGAGTCATACGCTCTGACATGTTAAGCATGTCTAGGGTGATAACATGATAAAAGCGGGGGGATTTTGGCCAAATTACAACCGGATATCAGTTGCACTTTTACATATAACACCCCAAGGCTGCGCCATCGTGGGGTTTCACTTTGTGCTTCTCCTCCAGCCGGAGTGGGCAAATAGCTCCCATGTGACATCGTTGAGTTGAATTGTCTAGAGAACGACGTCGTTGGTTCAAATGGCTCTCATGCAACATCTGCGTTGGAAAAAATAACTGCCGTGCGACACTTCTGCCTAATCCAAAGACACATGTTTAAAACTCGAATCAGGTGAGCGGGACCCACAGCGTGGGACCCACTAACTTATCCAGCTCAGCATTGGTCAGGTGAGCGGGACCCACAGCATGGGACCCACTAACTTATCCAGCTCAGCATTGGTACAAGAGAGGACACCGAGCCATGCCCCGAGCCGTGCAGCACCCCAGCCCTACTGCGACCTTCCCATCCGCCCCCTCCCCGACCGTTGTTCTTCTTCTTCTCCGGCGACGACGCGCAGCAACGCCGTTCCGGGCCGCGACCTAGCAATGTCGAGCTCTGCTTCAGCCTCCCGTCGCTCATGGCCGCGCTATGGCGCAGTGCCCATGACAAGGTGCCATGCATGCCCACGTACCGCACCCCTGAAGCGGCTAGTCACAACGACCGACAAGAATGGCAACCTTGGGCGGGAATTCGTGAAATGCGAGGGCAAACCAGAACAGGGAAAGGTGAGACTTTACTTCTCAATATGCCAATTTTGGTTTTTGTCTCCCAATTTCATATTTTTCATCGGATTTGGGATTTAGGGTTCATCTTTCCGATTTCAGAAATTGAAGCAATGCACCCATTTTGAGTGGCTAGATGAGTACATAGAGCGGATTCAACTGGAGGGTGCATCAGGGGAGCTCGATTTACCGTTGGAGGCAGAGAAGTTTGGATCGGGCCCGTTTGCATCTGGGGCCCCTGGATCTGGCAATTCCATTGGGGGCGCCCATTCCATTGGTGCTACTGTGGGGGATGCAGGAGTGACGGCAGAGCTGAGGAAACTGAACAAGCAGATGAAGAAACTCATCGAATTGCAGAAGCATGGCAATTTGATGGCTGGACTTTTTTATGTTTGTGTAATTGCTCTCGCATATGTTTATGTGATGATAATTAGTTGTTAGTGAATAGATTGGGTATCATTTGTAATCGTAATGATATGTATGTTTGAATAAAAGTGTTGCGCTGTACGAATTCGGCATGTCTTCTCCACTCTGTTTCGGCCCCGTTTTTTTAGTTCTTCAGTTCGTCATCAGTTTCAATTTCAGTGGTAGAGGGAGAAAAGGAAAAAAAGGTTCGTCGACAGTTGCCCGAAAAGGCCAGGCCCCTATAGAAGGTAGGTAGGGCCGAATAGAACATATCCAGGCCCATTGATAAAAGAAGTGTAGCTAGTGCAAAAAAGTGCACACGATCAATGACATCGATATATCTTTTCGGCTTAGGTTATTTTACAAATTTTAAGCCTCCTGCAGTCACCTTTTTGAGATAACTCATCTGATAATTATTTGAGCTATTTTTATGCACAAGCTATCGTGTCCGATGGTAGGGTCCTGTGTTGTTTCGGCTAAAACAAAAGGTTGGTTCTAGTTAGTCGTCTAACTTGCAGTCTTTGTGAACCAAAAAAGTTGCAATTGATTGGTTCTAGTTTATTTCAACCAGGCACCATTTTTAAAAAAATTTGGTTTGTGCTATGGTGTTTTCAAAGTTTTTACTCGTGTGTTTCAACCGAAAAAGGTTATGCCCCTCTCAAAAAAAGAAGACATCTAATGTGCCCCTAGTAGCATCTCCTTACAACATATAGAGGGGCATACCCTTACAAATAGTGCATAAAACATAAAAGAGAAATAATTAACTAGACACGTGCTAACAACAACTTTTATGATTTGATCATGTTTTAGTGCATTATTTAGTTCACATGGCCACATAAATAAAATGCAATGAAGAAACTTTAGGCCCGAAAAAACATTAATAGATAACAGGATAGAGAGGGGCATCAGGTACCCTAGTAGCATCCCCTTAGAGAACATATAGAGGGGCATCCCCTTACAACATATAGTGCGTAAAACATGACA
>NW_025240531.1:0-3573 GCF_018294505.1 Triticum aestivum
TAAAATCTTAAAAATACAATTATATATCAAAAAAATCAGAAAAATAAAACTAATTCATTTTAAAATCTTAAAAATACAAATAATATATCAAAAAATTCAGTTCATCGATCCCTTGAAGGTTTGACAAAAGGTTTGATACATCATTCAGTTCATCGACCAAATACAAAGTTTGGTACAATAAATTATTACACATCAATTCTTCCCTTGTGTCCCTGCTTGCTTACGATTGTGCCGTATCCATGGAGCATCCTCATCATTTAACTTAATGCTTGGGTCAGTGTTCACTTTGAAGGGCGGAATTTCACCAAACATATTATAATCTTCTGACATGTCTGTCTTGCCCTCCACTCCCACGATGTTTCTTTTCCCTGAAAGAACAATGTGGCGCTTTGGATCATCGCATGATGTACTGATCGTTTTCTTATCTTTCCGTTTCCTCGGTTTGCTACTCATGTCCTTCAAATAAAAAACCTGAGCGACATCTTTGGCAAGGACGAATGGTTCGTCAAGGTAACCAAGACTGTTGAAATCCACCATTGTCATTCCGTATTGCTCATCCACCTTTACCCCACCTCGTGTTAGCTTGAACCATTTGCACCGGAACAAAGGGACCTTAAAGGAGGGTCCATAGTCAAGTTCCCATATCTCCTCTATGTAACCATAATATGTGACCTTTCGCCCATTCTCGGTTGCTGCATCAAAGCGGACACCACTGTTTTGGTTGGTGCTCTTTTTATCTTGGGCGATGGTGTAAAATGTATTCCCATTTATCTCGTACCCTTGGAAAATCGTTATAGTCGAAGATGGTTTCTTGGCCAACATGTACAGCTGATCTCCAACATCATTGTCATTCATTAAATGTTTTCGCAACCAACTGCCGAAAGTCTCCATGTGGGCCTTTCTAATCCAGGATTCAGGCTTCCCCGGGTTGTCCGAGCGTAAAATATTCTTGTGTTGCTCGAAGTACGGAGCCACAAAGCTGGAATTTTGCAGAACTGTGTGGTGTGCTTCAGTCATAGAATGACCGTCCATACATATCGTGGATTTCCTTCCGATCTTGCCTTTTCCACTTAGTCTCCCCTCGTGCCGCGATTGAGGAATACCAATCGGCTTAAGGTCAGGAACATAGTCCATACAGAACTCAATTACCTCCTCATTTCCATAGCCCTTGACGATGCTTCCTTCTGGCCTAGCACGGTTACGAACATATTTCTTTAATACTCCCATGAACCTCTCAAAGGGGAACATATTGTGTAGAAATACAGGACCGAGAATGGAAATCTCTTCGACTAGGTGGAGCAGGATGTGCGTCATAATATCGAAGAAGGATGGTGGGAACACCAACTCGAAACTAACAAGGCATTGGACCACATCGTTCTATAACCGTGGTAGATCTTCTGGATTGATTACCTTCTGAGAGATTGCATTGAGGAATGCACATAGCTTCACAATGGCTACTCGAACATTTTCCGGTAGGAGCCCCCTCAAAGCAATCGGAGGCAATTGCGTCATAATCACGTGGCAGTCGTGAGACTTCAGGTTTTGGAACTTTTTCTCCGCCATGTTTATTATTCCCTTTATATTCGACGAGAAGCCAGACGGGACCTTCATACTGCTCAGGCATTCGAAAAAAATTACCTTCTCTTCTTTGGTAAGAGCGTAGCTGGCACGACCTTGAAACCATTCCGGATGCCGGTCATCTGGGTCTTTCAAAAGTTGCTGGTCCTGCCGTGCTTCCTTTGTATCATTTGTCTTCCCATACACGCCCAAGAAGCTTAGCAGGTTCACGCAAATATTCTTCGTAACATGCATCACGTCGATTGCAGAGCGGACATCTAGGAATTTCCAATATTCTAGCTCCCAAAATATAGATTTCTTCTTCCACATGGGTGCGTGCCCGTCAACTCCCCGCGGAACTGATTGTCCGCCAGGACCCTTTCCAAAGATGACTTTCAAATCCTTGACCATATCAAATATCTCAGCACCAGTACGTTCCGCAGGCTTCGGCCGGTGATCTGCCTTGCCGTTGAAATGCTTGCCTTTCTTTCTTACGTTATGATTTCGGGGAAGAAATCGATGATGACCCAGGTACACGTTCTTCTTACAATTAACCAAACGTACACTTTCAGTCTCATGTAAGCAGTGCGTGCATGCATTGTATCCCTTATTTGTCTGTCCTGAAAGGTTACTGAGAGCAGGCCAATCGTTGATGGTTACAAAAAGCAACGCTCGTAGGTAAAATTCCTCTCCTTTGTGCTCATCCCAGACACGTACACCAGGTCTGGCCCACAACTGTAAAAGTTCATCAACTAATGGCCTTAGGTACACATCGATGTCGTTCCCGGGTTGCTTTGGACCTTGGATGAGCACTGGCATCATAATGAACTTCCGCTTCATGCACAACCAAGGAGGAAGATTGTAGATGCATAGAGTCACGGGCCAGGTGCTATGGCTGGAGCTCTGCTCGCCAAAAGGATTCATGCCATCAGTACTTAGACCAAATCTTATGTTCCTTGCGTCAGCTGCAAAATCTTTGAACACTCTGTCGATCTTTCTCCATTGCGTTCCATCAGCGGGGTGTCTCAACTCCTCGTCGGACTTACGGTCCTCTTTGTGCCATCGCAACGACTTGGCATGCTTTTTGTTCATGAACAAACGTTTCAACCGTGGTATTATAGGAGCATACCACATCACCTTGGCGGGAACCCTCTTCCTGGGTTTCTCGCCCTCAACATCGTCACCAGGGTCATCGCCTCTGATCTTATAACGCAATGCAGTGCATACAGGGCATTCATTCAAATTCTCGTATTCACCGCGGTAGAGGATGCAGTCGTTAATGCATGCATGTATCTTCAGAACCTCTAAATCTAGAGGGCAGACAACCTTCTTTGCTTCGTACGTACTGGCGGGCAACTCGTTATTCTTCGGAAACATATTCTTCAACATTTTCAGCAAATTTTCAAATGATGAGTCACCTACACCTTCCTGTGCCTTCCATTTTAGCAAATCCAGTGTGCAGCAAAGCTTTTTCAGACTATTATCGCATCCTGGATACAACGACTTTTTGTGATCCTCTAACATGTGATCCAAATTCTCCCTATCCTTGTCAGTTTCGCAGCGTCTCCGTGCATCAGCAATGGTCCGACCAAGATCATCAGCGGGCTCATCATGTGCCTCTTCTTCACCTTCACCTAACCCTTCCCCACCTTCAGCATCATCCTCCATGAAAGTATCACCGAAATGATCATGATAGTTGTCATCGATATCATCCCCTTCTTCATCTTCTTCCATTCTAACCCCTCTTTCTCCATGCTTGGTCCAACAATTATAGCTTGGCATGAAACCGTGCCGAAGCAGGTGCATGTGAACGTCTCTTGAGGAGGAGTAACCCTTCTGATTCTTACAGACAACACATGGACAGATAATAAAACCTTGCTGCTTGTTCGCATTTGCCACTACGAGGAAATCTTTCAAACCCGTAGTGAACTCGCCGGAGAGTCGGGGACCGTACATCCATTGCCGATTCATCTGCATTATTATTATATAAAGTATATAATTAACCATCATGCATTT
>NW_025240532.1:0-3573 GCF_018294505.1 Triticum aestivum
GTCCCCCACGGGAGTTGAGCTGCCTATCCGCGCCGTCGACACCGGACCTACCACCTGTCATATTCATGGGCGATGAGCTCCGCCGTGTGGAACGACCCGATCATTTCTTCGTGATGTTCGCCACCCACGTCCCCCACGCTCGCTGGCGGAAATTGAGAAATTTTCTCTACGGCTACCACAGAGGAGGGAGGTATGGGAAATCGAAGATGCGGGCAGGGCCGCATCAGTGGGGCGGCGGCGGCGGCTCAAGAATGTGCCGCTTGAAGACGAACCGCGGGCGTGGCGGCGCGGATATGCGCTGCGGATCAGCGGCAGGGAGCGCCGGCGATGAGATGCAGCCATTGGAAGGAGGGGGCATCGGGAAACAGTGGGGGATTCGCCGGCGACGGGGATGGGGGAAGGAGAAGAGGCAGAGGAGGCAGAGACGAAGAGGAGAAGTGGCTTTTTTTACTCAGTCGCTGAGCAGTGGAGTAAAAATAGGGGCGATGGAGGCGGCCGAGGATAATTTATCCTCCATTATGGGGTATTGGGGATCGGCTAGATCCGGTTAGAGGAGTAAACAGAAACCAGGTTTTTACTCTAATCGGTTATTGGGGATCGGTTAGAGTTGCCCTTAGGGGTGTAGAATTGTTTTAATTGTTACTCTCTCAGGAAACAAATATAAGTTGTTTTAGGTCCAGCGAAAACATCAGAGGCTGTGAGTGCTGTGTTGTATTTTATTTCATGTTTTCGTATTTGAGTTGGGATATCAGTCAGAGTCTACTCTACCATATCTCCGGAAATTTAGTCAGTGATTGTAGACCTGCAGTCCAGTGTCACTTATCTGTGGACGGTCAGGGCAAGGAACAAATCTGCCACAGCATTCTGATTTAATCTGAGTTCATTTCAGCCGTATAAAAAATATTCAAATGACTTGGAAGTCCAGCAGAAAATTACAAGCTAAGAATGCCATGTATGTTCTTGCGATTACGAGCACGAATGTAGGCTCACTGTCATCCAGTCCCATATGTATCATCCGCCAGAAATATGTTAGCTGCTGCAAGAAGGACTGAGTCTTCTGCCTCATCTGAACCACCACATATGTTAACTGGACATCAGGAGCAACCAGTTTTCATGCAGCATTACTGTTTCAGTCGAGTAAACATCAAAAGCAAAACCACAGAGCAAGGGCACACTTCTGCGGCTTACGAGGGATCATTTGGCATCACACAAGGCACAAGGGCACACTTCTCTTCCATGCCAACAAGAACAACGGTTCAAACCAAAGCTGGGAAGCACACTCGAAACACACCTTTTGATGATACTTGGGTCGGAGAGACATTAATGCTAGGGTATTCAAAAGCATCTTGCTACATTGGAAACATAAGCGATAATGAAATTGTCATGGCCGGAGAGATAGGGACTGCCAAGCACAACCACGTACATATAAGCAACAGATAGCATAACCCAACGTGCATTAATACTAGAGTATTCAAAAGCATCTTGCTACACCGGAAACATAGCTAGACCAAGGCATATGCATCCAGTAAGTTTCTTCAGATAACATTTTCTTAATGTTGTCGACCACACTGATGCGCAACAAACTCGGTGACAACAAAAAATGCAGCAGCCGATTCTTCAGCTGGAGAACACAAAAGCATTAACCTGCAAGTAACAAACTCACGATCAATACAGATAAATATAATATCTAACAGAAGCACTTGTGTACAAACTCACGATCAACTCAGCATTATAAATAAGAGCTTTTCCATATCCCCTCGAAGAAAGATGAGGTATATCTCCTATGAATTCCCATGACGACAAAATAAATCTTTTAGTCTTTTCCACATGAATTTGTTGGATGGCGGAGTTGAATGACACGACTGATGTTCGTAATAACAAAATGGCTCCTAATTTATTGCTATCAACTAATATATCACGAAAAAGCTAAACCATGGGAGCACTCCTGGAAATACAACATATGGATCATCTGCATCACATTATGATCCAAAAAGGAGTCATTATTTACTTTGCATCAGCCACTGCAATTTTAGTTGTTTCTCTGTGTCATTAGCATGTTTGAGTCCCAATAGTCAAATGGTCAGTAGTTTGAGGGTGGATGCTACCCATGATGGCTGCCAGATATTTTTCAAAGAGAAAATCAAACAGTAGTTCAAATCTCACAAACTATATTCGTAGGACCTTACTTGTTGTACCATTTCGGCATAGTAGCACACCAAAGCAAATAGTCATCCTATGTCTCATGCAACATTTCAGCTCCATCACGTCCAGAAGCAATGGCTGCGCCTAGAAGCATAACCACGAGAAGACAGCAGTGAGTCTCTTACTACATAGATGAATTGAAAAATATAAGAAAAACAACTACCGTTTATATTTATGTTTTATAGATGACTTCTGACAACAGATAAACAAATTTTTGCAAGGAATATTCTTGTAAGCAGTATATTGCACACGTAGCTACCCCATAATGAACAATTTAGCTTATAAGAAAGCAAGAAAGGTCTAGATTTATGTCATGTAAACTCACCCTGGCCTCCTCATGTGAAGACAAAATAAAAACACGGCAACACTCAGAAATACAAGTGATCTTGGTTATTTAAGGATCCTGATTAGAGATAACAAACATGTGAAAAGGGGTGTGCTTTACTAGTCACTTGCAGGACAATCTTGCACAAGCAGGGACGGAGCCAGGATTCTATCATAGGGGGGGCGAGAGTTCGCCTTCAGTGTGTAAACTTATAAGAAGACCATGCAGAGACACAGTACCCTAGTTTTTTTAGTGGGACAATAGCCTAGGTTGATGAACTATATATCCTAATCAAGCAAAGAAAATTGGTGCGACTATGAATAAATTCAATTTCAATCAGAAGTTTTCAGAAAGCAAATTCTGAAAGCAATTCGGATGTAACTAAATCATTCAACTAGAGGAACAGATAACCAATGCAAAACCATATCCCACGGTTAATATTTTTTTTGTAGTTTATACAGATCAAATCGTGTACGTCGGTTGTACTTCTAAAGGCACAAGTTAATCTAACCTCAAAACATGAGCCATCGACTAAGTAATTGAGAAGAAGAGAGAGTAATCTAACCATTTTCCATGCCTCGTTGCCCCTCATGTTGACTCTGCGGCCGGCCGGCCAATCCGCCGTGCAAGGTCTGGATTTCCCCTTCAGCAATTCTAGACTAAGATTGGAAACTCCACGTCGATGGATCATGAACTGCTCTAGACGGTGCCCCTATAGAAGCAGAGCAGGCGGCGGGCGACTGGGCATCATGTGTCGATCTTGTAGCAGCCACCAACGAAGCCATGACCTGACCTATGTGTGCGTTCCTGACCTAGCCCCATTGCCTTCTACTGTTCTACAATGGGCTTCCCCTTCTTCTTTTGCTAGAAATTTGGGTTTTGCCAATAATCTGACGTATATGGGCTGGGCTTTCACGTTGCGTTACAGAGAGAGGGACAGGGCCACAGGGGGGGCGAAACGAGACAGACACTACGCACAGTTAGCCAAAATCTAAGGAAATCTAGTCGCTATTAACAGGAAACGCTATCGTCAGGGGCAGTCTCGC
>NW_025240533.1:0-3573 GCF_018294505.1 Triticum aestivum
AAGCTAGTTCAGTATTTGGCACCTCAACATCAGCTTCTAAATAGGTCTACTGCTATTGTGATCTTCACTTATATCTTGCTGTCCAGAGCTACTTCATATCCTTTATTGATGCTAGTTGTGCTACGACGTGACCTCATTAGTGTTCTAGGCTCGCGTCTCTAGTTTGGTCTAGCCTAGGACCAGCACAGTACCGTCGTTGAGCGTTTATTCAACATTGCATCTCTGAATTGATTATTGCTAATCTTTTGCTACCATATATAGCCAACCCAGCTCCACATATTTCTACACCGTGTATACGTACGTTCCCCTGGCAATCGTTTTACACAATCTTCGGAGTTATTTGACACCGCTGGTTGCCTGTCACCACCTGCCGCATGGTAAGAACTTGTAAGATATTGATATTTGCTTTACTGTGAGCACTTTACAACCACATCCTAGTAGTTCATAGGAACATTATTCTCGAATTTTGGTTCATGTTTCTACTAATCATGACAGGTTCCAGAGATAGAAGTTCTTGGATGACGGACACATCTTCACCATCACGAGAGTTGGGACAACACACACAAGCATATGGTCAGGTTATCTCTTTACCATCATTTGAGGGTAGATTTAATCCTGTTATTTATCTAGCTTGGGAGCTTGAAGTAGAACAAGTTTTTAGTCACCATGATTTTTCTGAACTTGAGAGAGTACGAGCTACCATTAGAGCATTTACTGGTTTTGCTTCTGTTTGGTGGAGTGTACATTGTAAGAAAAACATTGATAACCAACCCACAACTTGGAAAGTTTTGAAAGCTATAATGAGACAACAATTTTTTCCTCCTTACTATCATCGTGAATTGCATCGCAAATTGGAGCAATTAAAACAAGGCAATAACACTGTTCATGCTTACTACCAAGAGTTCAAATCTTATATGCATCATTGTGACATAGAAGAATCTGAGGATGATACAATGAATAGATTTTTTGGTGGTTTGAACCATGATATTCAGGCTAGATTTCAGTATATTCCTCGTTGCATTACTGGTATGTATGTCCGTGCTTGTACCTTTGAGAGACAAATACAGGAGGATGCATTGGGTGACTACAACAACTACTATTCCAGTTCATGCTCACCACCGCCGGTTGGTTACTCCACTATTGCACCTACTAGAGCAGCCCCACCTCGGATTTTGAGCGCGATATCATCTCAAGAGTATGGTACATTGTCAACGTCCGTACCTACATCAGCTACATCTCTGCGAGGTAACAGTAAAGGTCTTGATGATATAACTTCACATGAGAATGAAGCATGCCTAGTTAACTTGAATGCATCATGTGTTGAGTTACCTGTTGATTTGAGCACACCACCTATTTTAGAGACTCTTGTTACTGTCATGAATGCGTCATGTGATCAAACAACTGAAATATCAACAATTTTGAGTGCACCCATTGAATTAACTGTTGATGCAAAAGAACCAATGTTTAATCGTTTTGATATAACCTCTAATCTTGATGATGATTCTATGTCCAATGACTTATTGCATGTTTGCTTATTTAAGCATGTTGTAGCATGTAAATTTGATGCAAGTAAGGTTTATTCATCGAAGTTAGGATGGTTTAATGATGAACATTGCCAATCTTTTGAAGTGAATAAGAGCTTCACTTATATGTGCAAACTGAGTTGCAATATTTTCATGCCTTCTACTTCTTATGATAATTTTTTGGCTTTAGATTTTATGAACAATGAAAGTTACTCATGTATACATGTGACATATGTGCAAAAATCAAGGGAAGTTAAAATGGATGACATATACATATACAACATGTACACCTTGTCTCTTTTGTTAGCCACATTTCAGATTAAGCAATGCCGAGGACGGCTTTGTTTTCAAAAAGGGGAGGATGATGAGGACATGTCTACCTTGGATACGACCAAAAATATTGCATACATGCATATTTGTCAGGTGATTTCTAATGCAAACTATTCAATAGTCTATTTATGTTATCCAGAACAAAAATACTTCACACACTTTTGTGTTTTGTCTAATTGCAAGTGTATGGGACATTTGTACAATCCACATATGAAGATAAGGGAAAAAGGAGATGTTTAGGTTGTGTTCAAAAAGTCCTCTCACGTCACTTTTGGGCCAAGAGAAGATAGAGTCCAAATCTCTCACGTTCTGGATTCAGATTCGGAGTGCACAGACATACCTGACTCAAAACGCCAACAACTTTTTCATACGGACTCCGAATTGGGTGATTCTTTTTTTGTTGGAAACTAGATTTCGTGCTCTTTCCATCCCAATTGGATTCACCTTCAAATTCGTCCGGAGCGTTGAGTTATGGACGAAACAATCTGACGTTGCAGCAGAATTCGAGTCAAACTACAAGCCCAAAGGTGTTGCATCACCTCCACTTGGGCCCATGAGCCTTGTACGCCCTAGGGTTAGTTTTAGGCTGCCTTGGGACGTCCTCCCACCTCCTTGGCCGCCACCCCTTGCTCCTATATAAGTAGATCCATCTAGTAGCTTTTTCCTTGGGATTTGTTTAGTTAAAAGTTAGCCATTGCAACTTCGTGTACTTCGTTTGTGTCCAACGACCAGACCAAGACCGCTTCCGGATCCCCCCATTATCAATACTTCATATATATTTGCGATATTCAGATTGCTTTATCATATTCTTGCTCGTTCTTCGATTGCTTGCAGGAATAGACCTTCGTGGTCAGGCTGACCGTGCTTCCAGCATCGTCAGTAACCTCAGGAGATTGGTTTAGCGGTTGCTAAGGCGCAACGTCGTGCACATTTGTAGTCGGATCGTCAAAGTCGTCTCCACCAAATCGATAGTTATCATCTCATCGAAAGATCGGGACCCTCGCCTCTATCACAGACTATCCGATTTCCGAGGGACGGTGCAATCTACTCCGGATCCGGAGGCGCCGGATACATTGATGGACACTGATGAGGACATGACTACCTTGGATATGACCAAAAATATTGCATATATGCATATTTGTCAGGTGATTTCTAGTGCAAACTATTCAGTAATCTATTTATTTTATCCAGAACAAAAATACTTCACACACTTTTGTGTTTTGTCTAATTGCAGGTGTATGGGACATTTTTACAATCCACATATGAAGATAAGGAAGAAAGAGATATTTATTTGCTGTCCAAAAAGTTCTCTCACGTCACTTTTGGCCCAAGAGAAGATAGAGTCCAAGTCTCTCACGTTCTGGATTCAGATTCGGACTGCACAGACATACCTGACTCAAAACGCACACAAGTTTTTCATACGGACTCCGAATTGGGTGATTCTTTTTTGTTGGAAACTAGATTTAATGCACTTTCCAACCCAATTGGAATCACCTTCAAATTCGTCCGGAGCGTTGAGTTGTGGACGAAACAATCTGATGCTGCAGCAGAATCCGAGTCAAACTACAAGTCCAAAGGTGTTACATCACCTCCACTTGGGCCCATTGGCCTTGTACGACCTAGATTTAGTTTTAGGCTGCCTTGGGACGTCCTCCCACCTCCTTGGCCTCCACCCCTTGCTCCTATATAAGTAGATCCATCTAGTAGCTTTTCCTGGGGG
>NW_025240534.1:0-3573 GCF_018294505.1 Triticum aestivum
CTGTAGCTCTGCGGCGACTCCACTTGAGGCACTTCTCGATCCGCTTCCGTGTGAACTTGTCCTATGCTTCAAGCATCTCCATGGTTGTCTCCTCGGTTCCTGAGCACAAGTAGTGTCTTCACATTAGGTAGCAACCATGTCTCGTACGAGTGGGAAGGGGAAGCATTTAGGAACGTGTTCACCTTGTGTCCAATGGCATATGCTTGAGTGTACATGGGGATGGTCGTAGGATGCTCCGCATCACTTAAGCACGCGACCCCTTAGGTTCTCGTTCACTTGGTCACGAGTCAGATCACATCCGACTCGGCTAGTCGGTAGCGGCCTCTAGCAAAGCGTGCCGACTCCAAGTGCCCGATGAAGCTGGTTAGGCGAACCCGTACATCACACATCTGTTACCTTTGCCACGCGATATATATTGTCGGGCTCAAGGCGAGTCTGTCATCCTTGTGCTAGCCCGACCTTTTTCTCGTTCAAGTGATGTCAACCACAAACCGGATTATCTCATAATCCTAATTGCATGGCCATGGTTATCTTGGTCGGGTCACACAAGGGGCCTAGAGTATATCTCTCCTAATCGGATGGGAAAATCCCATCTTGCTCGACCATGTCTCGTGGCATGGGTCTGGACAAGCCCGAAACCTACCTTTGTAACTACCCAGTCACAGAGTAGCGTTTGGTTGGCCCAAAGCAAGTCTGTCACCATCCCGAGTACATGCGCCAGCTCAGGTCTTAGGACATAGAACGGATGTTGTACTAGAGACTCACAGATGACATATCGCTGCATCTCATAGTTGGGTCTGTCTGACTCGGACCTTATCTCAACTCGGATCCGACTACCTCAAATACGACCAGATCCTTCTGAGTCCATATTATCCGGTTAGCATCCATTTCTCCATGGCTAGTGAGACCAAGCCATCAACCGTGTCATATGCTAGTCTAGTCGGATGCGCGTCCACACAGCCCTTTCGACTAGGGACCTTTTAGGATGTTCATCATACAATGCATAGTCCCACAAACAAATCACGTACTTGCTGATACACATCATTGATAATGTCCAAGGACTATCTTTATTCATAAACACATAGGAAATATCATCATACATGATTGCCTCTAGGGCATATCTCCAATAGTCGTAGTGTACATGGGGATGACCGTCGGATGCTTTGCATAAGTCCGGCTCTCCACTACTCTGGAGCAACCGCCCCGCTCCACCAATCCGGCTCTCTGCATCCTTTGCAAGTCTCTTGCTTCATCAACCATCCCACTACACCAATCCGAGGGGTTGCGTCTTCTGCCAAGTTACACGTTCGAGAGCCCCGTTCGTCGACCACCTACCCCTCACAACGCATGCGGCGCGCTTGGCGGAAACGGCAAGGGTGGTGGGTGAACTAAAGGTAAATTGGCAGTTACCCCGGCTCACGTGCGAGTGCCCTAATGGCGCCCGATGAGTGGGAGCGCCCCTATTTTTTGGTACGTACGGCCCTCGTCGTCCAAACACCAAATATGCCAGGATGGGGCCGGGGGCTGGCTCAGCCCAGATTAATAAACAAGCAAAGAAGATCTCAACACACAATGTTGTTCCCGGCAAGATCGATTTGTGTGCCCGTGCATTATGGGGGCCTACCCCCTACGATGCTCGGCGACACATATGGTCTAGGCCCGAGGGCTCCTGTCGGTGCAACAAACATGGGTGTTTGCTGCCCTGACTTATGCACAGGCGCGCTGCAACTCCTACATCAAGTGCCACGTCTCATATACAACTAAACCAGAGAAGCCGCTCTTCGTGGGATCAAGGAGAGCATTAAGAAGACCAAGCATTGGTACTAAACACAAACTTCATAACGGGAGCAACCTACTTCGGCAGGAACGAGCCGGCAAGGCAAGACCCAGCAAGCTCCTTGGGCATTGGGCTCCCCGCCAACACCAGTGCTCCACCTCTCTGACTAGTTAGTCGCTGATTAGCGAGGTGTCAAACCTGCAAGTGTTTAGGTGGACATAACTCATGCGTGTTAGACTGTTGAGGAGGTAAATCACCTTTATTGACACCCATCTTGATGGCATGTCATGCTAATAGGAGGTAGCTGAACAAACGGCGCGGCAGCCTTGCCGGGCTTCAACCTCCACACGACACCTAGCAGTGCATTTAATGCATTTTGTCCTAACTAGCAGAGTTGGGTATGATAGCTCTATTTTAGTCTAATCACCCCTGTAATGACCTTTTTGCCACTATGGTAACCCCTTGAGCTATAAAAGAAGGGCCAGGGCAACATTAGTAGGGGTTCGAATCTTTGCAACCCTCACACATAGGTATTCGTGTAGTTGCTATTTTTTCACCACTTGCCGGGGGAGAACGCTCCGTGTATTTGTGCTCAAACACCACCAATACACCCAAAGGCAGGAGTAGGGTTTTACGCCTCCGGGCGGCCCGAACCTGGGTAAAATCGTGTGCTCCTCGTTGTGTTTGCTCTTTGCGTCGATCGCCACCCCTTGCCGAACTAGCGAAGGGGCTGCACTGCCCTATAGATCGCCGGCTCCATGCCGGCAATGAGTCATATAGTAGATATGATCAACATAGAGATGTTCACCATTGATGACCACCCCATCTCACATGATGGTTGGACATGGGTTAGCTGATTTGGATCATGTAACACTTAGACAACTTGAGGGATGTTGAAGTGGGAGTTCACTAGTAATTGGATTAATGGAACTCATTATCATGAACATAGTCATAATGTCTTTGCAAATTATGTTGTACATCAATGGCTTATGTTGTAGCTCCCTGAATTTTAATGCGTTCCTAGAGAACTAAGTTGAAAGATGATGGAAGGTCAATTTTTTATTTTCATGCTTCGTTCCCCATCAGCATCTACATTGATCACGTTTGTTGATACGTCTCCAATATATCTATTGTTTGTGATTGTTCCATGCTATATAGTATTAATCTTGGATGTTTTATATGCAAGTATATGCAATTATAAATCATTTTTTGGGACTAACATATTAACCTAGTGCCCAATGCCACTTGTTGTCTTTTGCTTGTTTTTCGCTTTTCAGGAAATCAATATCAAACAGAGTCCCAACGTAGAAAAACTTTGGATTATTTTTTTCTGGACATGAAGTTTTCATGTTTTAGGTGAAGTTTCGATGGACTATGGAATAAGGAGTGGCAAGAGCCTAAGCTTGGGGATGCCCAAGTGATGAGGACATCAATACAATTGTTACACCCACAGCCCCTGCTGCTATACATACTGGACCAATTACTAGAGCTCGTGCACGCCAACTAAATTACCAGGTACTTTCGTTTCTTGGTAATGATTCTAATGTTCATGAGAATATGATGCTGCCTAAATTGGATACATTTGTTTTGCTTACAAATGAAGGGCCTAGCTTGGAGAAGGATGAACATTGGAGCAAGAACAAGCATGGAGATGATGGCATGCGCAAGGGGAACAAGAACGGAGTTACAAGTGATGATTTCAGGACTTTGAAGCCACCATAATGGGTGCATGAAGCCTTGGACGAAATATACAAGATGCCAATTCATAAATTTCGTCCCGAGGCTATTTTAGGTGC
>NW_025240535.1:0-3573 GCF_018294505.1 Triticum aestivum
AAAAAAAATAAGAAGTAGTTTATATATAGTTGAACTAGCTAGTTGATTTAATAAACTAATTTATTTTACTATATATAGAAGTAGTTTGTTTTTAGTAAGTACTACTTATTTATTTATAGTAAGTGCTTAGTAGTTGAACTACATAGTTGATTTAATTAATAAAACTACTTTTATTTAACTATATATAGAAGTAGTTCCCGCGTCGACGTCGGCGATGCCTATCCCGCATCCTCGTCGTCGTCGACTCGGCGGTGGAGGCCTGCTTGATCAGGGCCATGTTCGGGACTGGGCTCCGCCGGGTTGGTATTGGGAGGTGCTACCTTCCGGGGGACGTAGGTTGGTGAGGAGGCAGCCCGTTGTTGACCCGATCGTTGTTTGGTGGCGGTCGCGTGGGCCAGTGACGGTGGTGAGGCATCCGAACACCGCGGAGGTGGTACGTCACCGTGTCAGCGAGGAGGACGAGCACGTCCGTCGCTACATGGTTGCATTGGAGGGGAGGTTCAAAAATACCTGGCAGGTTCTTCAGGGATCTCACTGGAGCTATGATCCTGTGATGGTTCCTTATCTTTAGGTGTCCACCGCCCGCGTCGATACCCGTCGGGAGCTACGGTTCTAGTTGTATTAGTGATAATATTCGACGATGTACGGACACCAAGAGATGATGTACTTTTGCTTATAATTATTGAATGCATGCTAATTTGAATACTATACTTTATTTTTTGATTTGGTTTTGCTTATTTTATGACTTGGTTTTGCTTATTGAATGCTCATATTTTATAATTTCTCCTTCATTCCCGTGTGCTAGACAATTTGATATAATTAATAATGCATTCGGGAATGAAAGGAGGAGCTACGTACATCGATCATCGATAGTCAACCCGTGATTAATAATAATGATCTAGTTTAATATTTGAATTATGAACGTATAGGCCAGAAATGTCGTACTCATCGGACGACGAAAACCGCCCGGGGGAGTGCGACTGGTGCCACGACGACCGAGGGTATCTGCGACAGGTTCATTGTGCTGGACGAAGATCGGCGCTTCAGCATTAAGCTCGAGGAGACCTTCGATGTTCATACGGTACGCAACCGACGATAATAGTTTTTTTTCGTAATTACTCATGACTTCAACTATTTTAATCATGACAATATTTTTCATCTTTTCCAATTCGACTAGCTTATCCCATGCTTTGCAAGACGCTATGTCTTGGAGAGGATGGGTTTTGAAGACCATGAAAGTTTCGAAACCAAAAAAAATATCCTAAGTACCCATCATGGTGTGGATTTTCAAGTAAAGTTGTACAATGCTCAGAGTGTACCCCATTTTGGTTGCAAAAATTGGGAAGCACTTTGCAAGATGTATGGTTTTGATGAGGGTATGCTTGTTACCATGGATCTTGGTGATCCTACAATCGAGCAAGAGAGACATACGTTTTTCGTCCTTGTGGATACACCTCCAATTCTTCCCCATGTGAGCTTAACATAGTTATTAAGTAATTTATATTGTTTATTTGAAAATAGTTGATAACTTATTCTCCATTGACAGCTTATTTTCATTCTTCAAAGAATGTGCGGAAGATGGTAGACAGAACCTACTACACCGAAGGCACCGAACTAACTTATCAGGAGAAAAATCATCTGGTCGGATTTTGTACTGATCTTGAGAATTACAATGTCTACAATCGAACTCCTCAACATTATGGCCAATACGTGCCACTAGTGCACGTGTTGAACTACGGTAACTACCATGGAGATACCCTGGTATGATTTTTTACTATTACAACATTCGTGCATCTTTTTACACACTTCTAAAACTAGTACATCATATCATTGCTAACTACAAAGTTATTACTATGTTTTTCAACAGATAATCCCAAATGATTGTGTGCCTCATCTGATGTATACACAGGGTAGCCTTCATGTTTTGAACATACAACCAGGTCGTCCTACGAATCCCAACTGTCCATACCGGGATTCTAAAAGAAGTGGAGACATGATAATCAAAGAATGGAAAAAATGTATGGACAGTCGTAAGGAGCTTCTTGGAAGCAACATTCAGCGAAGGGCAAAAATTGGAGACAGGATGATCGCCATTCTTCATAATGGAGAGTCAGGGTCTATATTGTTTTATGCTATTTTACCTTAAGGGTGTTTAGGTCCTACCTGATACTGATGATCATGTGCTAAGAACAATTATGTAGGGTTGGGTTCGATGACTATGAATATGATGATCGTATGACTTATTATTAATAACGAGTAGAAGTTGTATATGATGATGCATGATTAGTAGGACTTGTTATTATATATATATGATGATGTATGATGCAAGCATGCATGAGCATTTTATATCTGCGGGTGCAATGAACATAGCAGCAGCGTTGATAAACCAAGGACGAAGATATAAAAGAGGACACTTCTCTCTATTAGCTAGCTATAATAACAACCTAAAAATAACCCCTAAAGCAGCCACTTCTAAAAAAAATGACTTTTGGTCCCGGTTGGAGCCACCAACCGGGACCAATGGCCCCCTGACTGGGGTGGGCACACAGGGCCACGTGGAGGCACATTGGTCCCAGTTCTGGTTTGAACCGGGACTAATGGGTGGAGGTATTAGTAACGACCCATTAGTCCCAGTTCATGAACCGGGACTAAAGGCCCTTACGAACCGGGACTAATGGGTGGTTTTCTACTAGTGTGTGAAGCGGGGTTTCCGTCATAATGTTGCAAACAGATTGCTTGATTGTCACCTTCACTAGTAGTCCATGCCAAGGCCAAATGGCACTAGCTAATTGGTGGGACGCCTTCCCACCATAGACCACCCGTCGGTCCATCTCCTGGCCCTCGACACTTAAGCCATGTATGTCTTGGCTGCTCCCACGTCATTGCATCCCGTGCAGCTCTCCTTGCATGCATGGACGACCTACGGTTCAGCTTTCCTGCACAGCCGCGTGTCCTGCTGGTCACGCCGCTTCCAGTCATGTCGGTGTCTTCTTGATATTATACTTGCCCGTCGTGCTTGGTTTGATCAATCGTCTGTGCAAAACTTCACAAAATTTCCAGAAGATCATTCGCGATTACAGTGCGTCCCTTCACTGATCGAGCAACGGGCTGCCACTGCACTATGACCACCGTGCCGCCATCCCATGGTTTTCTCCACGGCTGCATCGATCCACGCGTTGTCGTTGCGTCTCCCCTTCGGGCCGTAGTGCTGCAGCATGCGGTCCACGGTCGCCCCAAGGCTATCCGCCGCAGGCCGCCCTCATGGCTGCACCAACACTGGTGCTACTGCTGCATCGCCCCATCGGGTCATAGCGAGCATGGCATGCAATCCCTGTCACCGCCCTGAGGTCTTCCCCACCATGGCCCTGACCTGCGCGCTGCCACTCAGTAACCCCTTCGGGCCGTAGCGCCGCGGCACGCGGTCCACTTCGTCATCCAAGTGTGTCGACTTATGTGTGGCATGCGTGGTGCTGCCTTCCTAGGCGCGGGAATGCCACAGTCCATGCCGGTCTTCGTCAAGCTGTCGGGTTCTTCCTCGCCTGCATCGAGCATCGCCGCCGCGCTCCTATCCTC
>NW_025240536.1:0-3572 GCF_018294505.1 Triticum aestivum
ACATGTCTAATACAATCAAACTGCTTGCTGCATCAACTGAGATCTGAGTTAAAAAAAGAAGTAAAAAAACTTATGCAACCATGGTTGGTGGCGTTGGGGAAGGCCTCAGAGGGCTGAGGGCGTTGGACATGTGGCAAGAGTTGCCAGGTTTCTGGGTCGTTGGAGTCGAGGAACGGGAACGAGTGTTGAGGGTCGTTGGTGGCCTATAATATGGAACTGCGGGGTTATACATCTTTCCAATTACCCATCGATAGGGGAAAAACTCTGGAACTATAACCGTCTTTCAACGTGAACACACCCTGTGTAAACCTCTAAAATGAATATTGACCAAGATTCAAGAAAAAGAATGTTGACCACATAAAAAATCAATTACATATGAAAAGTACATGCTATTGTTTGGCTAGCAGTTTTCTCAAACTTTATTGCGGGCACAACAAATCACCTGCTAGCTACAGTTATTTCAAGAAATGACAGGTTGCATGAAATAAGCATGAAAGCTTTTAAAATATAGAAAACACAATAAATTATCTTTTGACAGCTGCCCGAAATAATATAGCAACTCTGTCCAATTAAACTGACAAGCACAACAAATCATCATAACAACTAAGTGTAAAAAGTACGGCAAGCCCTATGAAAGTAATTCGACAAAATTAAACTGACAAGCACAACAAACTATCATGCATGACAACTAGGTGTATAAAATATGACAAGCCATATGAAACAATCCAGCACAATTGAACTATGAAGTAGAGCAAACCGAGCAAACCATCCTGACAACTAGGCGCAAAAAATTACGGTCAGCTGTAGGAAACAATTCGGCATTGAACCGACAAGCACATCAAACTATCATGACAACTAGGTGTAAACAATGCGACAAGCCCTATGAACATTCGACACAATTAAACGAAAAATACAGTAAACTATGACAACTAGTGTACAAATATACCACAAGTGATATGAAAAATATAAGACAGCACAATTAAACTCACAAATATAGAAAACAACTGTGATAACTGGGTGCAAAAAATACAACAAGTTCTACGAAGCAACTTGGCACAATTAACTAGTAGGCAGACACGCATGACAATGGTCTTGAAATAGTGAAAAATCTACCTTCTAATTTTCATAGCAATATTTTTATTTAGAGGGAAGTGCTCACAAAAGTTGCATCCATGCATGCGAGTAGCAATCTACTTACTGTGAGGGCGTGAAACAGACGAGGAGATGACGTGGGTTTCAGAAGCATGAGATAAATTCACCCGCGGTCATTAGACTCGTCCTTTAAAATTCACTTTGATCGGTAGGCACAGGAATACTAGGATTACAGTTCACTTTGGTCCATATACTCGGGAATACCAGGATTATGGACAGGAAACTTACATCAATGAACACAGATAGTCACCGCGTATGCATGAGCTACATATTCCATCGATGAGTCATACGCTCTGACATGTTAAGCATGTCTAGGGTGATAACATGATAAAAGCGGGGGGATTTTGGCCAAATTACAACCGGATATCAGTTGCACTTTTACATATAACACCCCAAGGCTGCACCATCGTGGGGTTTCACTTTGTGCTTCTCCTCCAGCCGGAGTGGGCAAATAGCTCCCATGTGACATCGTTGAGTTGAATTGTCTAGAGAACGACGTCGCTGGTTCAAATGGCTCTCATGCAACATCTGCGTTGGAAAAAATAACTGCCGTGCGACACTTCTGCCTAATCCAAAGACACATGTTTAAAACTCGAATCAGGTGAGCGGGACCCACAGCGTGGGACCCACTAACTTATCCAGCTCAGCATTGGTCAGGTGAGCGGGACCCACAGCATGGGACCCACTAACTTATCCAGCTCAGCATTGGTACAAGAGAGGACACCGAGCCATGCCCCGAGCCGTGCAGCACCCCAGCCCTACTGCGACCTTCCCATCCGCCCCTCCCCGACCGTTGTTCTTCTTCTTCTCCGGCGACGACGCGCAGCAACGCCGTTCCGGGCCGCGACCTAGCAATGTCGAGCTCTGCTTCAGCCTCCCGTCGCTCATGGCCGCGCTATGGCGCAGTGCCCATGACAAGGTGCCATGCATGCCCACGTACCGCACCCCTGAAGCGGCTAGTCACAACGACCGACAAGAATGGCAACCTTGGGCGGGAATTCGTGAAATGCGAGGGCAAACCAGAACAGGGAAAGGTGAGATTTTACTTCTCAATATGCCAATTTTGGTTTTTGTCTCCCAATTTCATATTTTTCATCGGATTTGGGATTTAGGGTTCATCTTTCCGATTTCAGAAATTGAAGCAATGCACCCATTTTGAGTGGCTAGATGAGTACATAGAGCGGATTCAACTAGAGGGTGCATCAGGGGAGCTCGATTTACCGTTGGAGGCAGAGAAGTTTGGATCGGGCCCGTTTGCATCTGGGGCCCCTGGATCTGGCAATTCCATTGGGGGCGCCCATTCCATTGGTGCTACTGTGGGGGATGCAGGAGTGACGGCAGAGCTGAGGAAACTGAACAAGCAGATGAAGAAACTCATCGAATTGCAGAAGCATGGCAATTTGATGGCTGGACTTTTTTATGTTTGTGTAATTGCTCTCGCATATGTTTATGTGATGATAATTAGTTGTTAGTGAATAGATTGGGTATCATTTGTAATCGTAATGATATGTATGTTTGAATAAAAGTGTTGCGCTGTACGAATTCGGCATGTCTTCTCCACTCTGTTTCGGCCCCGTTTTTTTAGTTCTTCAGTTCGTCATCAGTTTCAATTTCAGTGGTAGAGGGAGAAAAGGAAAAAAAGGTTCGTCGACAGTTGCCCGAAAAGGCCAGGCCCCTATAGAAGGTAGGTAGGGCCGAATAGAACATATCCAGGCCCATTGATAAAAGAAGTGTAGCTAGTGCAAAAAAGTGCACACGATCAATGACATCGATATATCTTTTCGGCTTAGGTTATTTTACAAATTTTAAGCCTCCTGCAGTCACCTTTTTGAGATAACTCATCTGATAATTATTTGAGCTATTTTTATGCACAAGCTATCGTGTCCGATGGTAGGGTCCTGTGTTGTTTCGGCTAAAACAAAAGGTTGGTTCTAGTTAGTCGTCTAACTTGCAGTCTTTGTGAACCAAAAAAGTTGCAATTGATTGGTTCTAGTTTATTTCAACCAGGCACCATTTTTAAAAAAATTTGGTTTGTGCTATGGTGTTTTCAAAGTTTTTACTCGTGTGTTTCAACCGAAAAAGGTTATGCCCCTCTCAAAAAAAGAAGACATCTAATGTGCCCCTAGTAGCATCTCCTTACAACATATAGAGGGGCATACCCTTACAAATAGTGCATAAAACATAAAAGAGAAATAATTAACTAGACACGTGCTAACAACAACTTTTATGATTTGATCATGTTTTAGTGCATTATTTAGTTCACATGGCCACATAAATAAAATGCAATGAAGAAACTTTAGGCCCGAAAAAACATTAATAGATAACAGGATAGAGAGGGGCATCAGGTACCCTAGTAGCATCCCCTTAGAGAACATATAGAGGGGCATCCCCTTACAACATATAGTGCGTAAAACATGACA
>NW_025240537.1:0-3572 GCF_018294505.1 Triticum aestivum
TTTTTGAAATGTTTCCCACATGCCAAAGTTTGAAATTCAAATTCAAAACTCAAAATTTGAAAGAGGGTTTCAAAGCACTTTCAAATGATTTTCAACTTGATTCATTATAACTTCCAACTCCTATTTCACATAATTGAAGAAGTCATCTTATCTTCCCTCATGAATATCATTGAGTTGCATAAAGCTTTGAATTTGAAATCTTCCCAAATGAAATTCAAATCTTTTTCCAAAACCCTATTCATTTAAAAATGAAGGAAGTCATGTCATCCTCACTCTAGGCTTTGGTGTTGGTATGAATTTGAATCCATTGGGATAAAAAGGCAAAAGGGGAAAGTTTTGGGAAAGTCATTTCATTCCCTCTCATTCAACTTTCAAAAGTTTCAAATTTCACTCAGTTTCACTCAATCCATCAAACCAACAATCAGACAATCAAGCATAGTTATTTATTTAATATAACATTCCAAAATTTAGAAATTTTGGGATGTTACAAACCTACCACACTTAAAATGAATCTCGTCCTCGAGATTCGAAGAGGCTAGCAAGAAAAGGGTAGGGGTTGGGGGTCTTCTAGCAAGAGTTTTGGTCAGAAAGGTCAGGGGTGCTACCACACTTAAAAAAACAAGGTCATGGTTCCAATAAACTCAGATATTTCCTCTGGAGGGCTGACAATGTATGTCTCTTCACATATCTCACAATAGCTCCTTCATTAAAGCTCTTCTGTCAGAAGCATAGAGTTTTCCTCAAAAGCTTGGGTCGGTTCGTCAAAGTTGAAGTTCGTCCGAGACTGGATCTTCTTAGCTGATAGGTCTGTCGCCAATACTAAACAACTATCGAAAATCTCATGGTGGTCGACAATTTATGGTTTCTCCTGCAGAAAACGGGTCTGGGTTGAACCTCACCGTATAACCTACGGTTGGCAAAAGCTGCCTTGTACAAGGGGAAAAATGCTTATACCATTCTAAGGTTCAACAAGGTTTTGATCGTCGTCTCTCTACTATAGGTAAGTCACTCAGGTTTACCATCCCATATAGCAAGGCGAATAATAAGAGTAAGTCGGCATGGTGATCAATCCATCCCGCACCCAAATCATTACCTTGTACATGGTTTAGCGAATCTCGCATTCTAACACTCGGTCATCCTCACAAGCATTGCAGAATTTCTCTTGTCGACGAACCAAGTTCGGAAAAATCCATTGATTCTGCAGGCCAAACAAACATCTATCGTTCCTTAACAACTCTCAGGCTTTGCGTAAACTCCTATAGAATCGTCGGTTGATCAAATCGTAGTCTATTCCCAAAATTTCTTTCTCCAGTGGGTACTTGATCCTTATTAATTTCCTGGGCCTGTGGGTTATGAGCCCACTTCAACACTTGTACCACTTTCACTCATCCTTGGAGTTACAATTGCTCCATTTTCCAACATTACACCACTTTAAATCCAATAACATTTCATTTCTTAATACCATCATATCAAAGATAAAACTTCAACTCATTTTTTTTTCCAAACTCCAACCTGTGGGACACATTTCCATTTCCATTGGTCTAGTGTTCTTCATAGGGTACTATCACCCTTAAAATGAAATTCACAAATCCATCCATAGACCATATTTCTCATATCCTCGAAAATGGTCAAAATCCGTGTTCATAGAGTAACAACTCATACAATTAAACATATGAAAACATGTCACCTTAACTTTATTGATTGCATGAATCCATTACAAACTCTGAGCACCCATTACATAACTCAACTTATTGTAATCATGAAAAAAATTGGTTTCTACCACTCTTATTATCCATATCAAAATTCCAACTACTCAACTCCAGCTTCCTTCTTGTAGGAACATTTAGTAGCATAATGTCCTGCTTCCTTGCAATGAAAACACATAACTTTCGATAAGTCTTTGGGCTTCTTGGAGATGGTGCCTGCTCCTTGAGTTCCTTGCTTCCTTTCAAGACGATGATTGGCATAATGCCCGACGTCCTTACATTCAAAACAGCTAATATGACTCTTGTCCCTCTTTGCAAAAATTGGGTTGTTCTGAGGGTGTCTTTGTTTTTTTTTTCTCTTCCTGGATTTCTCTGTAATGATCAGAGTTTCTATTTCCCGAGGATCAAACTTCACTACTGCTCTCGGAAATATCCCAGATACTCTTTTATTCCCTTGGGGCAGTACTGCGAAAAATGTCCTTCTTCTCCACATGAATAGCAGGCATTGGAGTAAAATCTGTTGAGGCCTTCTCCATCAGGGTCTTCAACACATTCCTTCATCACAGGTTCTTTCATAACTTCTCGGAGGGCTTCTTTCATTCCTTCTTCCTGCTCCTGAATAGTTTGTTGCACCATGGGGTAAATGTGACACTGGGTCGGGTAGTGGGTGGTTCCTTCACACAAGAAACAAGTCACCTGACTAGTTGGGCATTCCTCAGCTGGGTGTTTCTCCTCACAATGAGGGCATCCATCCTTGTGTTCCTCCTGGGTGTGTCCTATTTCTCCGCAAATCTTGCAGGCACAAGGTTTATTTCTTGGTGTATCATGGTGCTTCCGGGTAAGACGTGATCTCAACAGGGTCTTCTTGAATTCCTCCCAAGTTCTTGCTCCATTAAATCCTTGTATGGCTTGATGCATTTTCCACCAGGTTGCAGCACTTTCTGTAAAGCACTGAAGAGCGTATTGAACCTCATACTTCCTTGGAATCAAATTGCTCCCGAAGTGATTTTCCATGTTCTGAATCCATAGCTCTGCCTCCGGCTGAGTCTTCGGTTCAGAGAATATCAGTCCAACTTCATTCGTCACCTATGGGGTTCAAAAGTTTTGGGATGAGATATGAGAGAGGCGGGGAGGGATATACACACAATACAAACAATAGTTTTTGAAGAGACAAGTTTTACTTTGTGGCTGTCGGAAAACATCAAACAAATGACAGCTCACAAATCGTTGTATCTAACGTAAGTGTGTAACAGGGGTTTGGTCTTCTAAAGGTCAAATCTCTTCAGATCCTTCAAGTTTTCGGAGTCTTCAACTGTTGTAGCTTCTAATACATGGTGAAATCCTCTTTACTCTGAAAGGGTCATCAATTCCTTCATGGAGCGTCTTCAGTTGATCCTCCGGTTGATTAAAAGGGAAAAGGGGTATATTCTAACTATTTGAGGTGAGAGTGTCAGAAGAGATGAGAAGTAAGAGTCTTTTTGTAAATAGAGTTTTTGAGATATCCTGTCCTAGGGCTTTCCGATGTCTAGGGTCACGTCCTACAGTCAACATGTGCTCTGATACCATTTCTGTAGCGACCCGACCTCAGACGGTCAAGCCTCTGTGTTACTGTGCCATCCCTGGATCAGTATGCTGGCACACACAGTACATCAATGTATATATCAAAGTGCAATCACATGTATAAATAACGTAAAATGATATATACCTCATAATACTCAGCGGAAACAATCAAACGGGTGTGGAGTCCCATCAACGCCATCGGCAGGTTGAGTGTAGACCGTAACCCTGTATCGTAATTCTTACTCGTCGAGGAAATATCTGCAACATGATACGTTGCAGCCGTGTAGGTCAGTACATTGAATGTAC
>NW_025240538.1:0-3571 GCF_018294505.1 Triticum aestivum
TGGAAGACATCGTGAACTCTGGAGAGATGCGGAGGTAGTTCCAATTGGTAGGCAACTTCTCCTCGTTTGGCAAGAATGCGAAAAGGTCCAATGTAACGAGGAGCCAATTTGCCTTTGATACCGAAACGATGGGTTCCCTTCAGAGGGGTGACCCGAAGATAAGCCTTCTCGTCAACCTCGAAAGTCATAGCCCTATGTTTTCGGTCATATTGACTCTTTTGGCGAGATTGGGCTGTTTTCAACTTTTCACGAACGATACGAACTTGATCTTCTGCTTCCTGAATCATGTCCGGGCCAAAGAATTGTCTTTCCCCGGTCTCTGACCAGTTAAGGGGTGTTCGACATCGTCGTCCATAGAGAACTTCAAAAGGGGCTTTACCCAAGCTAGATTGATAGCTGTTGTTGTAAGCGAATTCGGCAAATGGAAGACACTTCTCCCAGTCCTTTCCGAAGGAGATAACAGAGGCTCGGAGCATGTCTTCTAGAATCTGATTGACGCGTTCCACTTGACCACTCGACTGAGGGTGGAAAGCGGTGCTAAAGGAGAGACGGGTTCCCATAGCATTTTGGAAACTTTCCCAAAATCGAGAGATGAAAAGACTTCCTCGATCCGAGTTAATTTCCAAAGGAACACCATGGAGAGACACTATTCGGGAGATGTACAGATCTGCCAGCTGACTAGCGGTTATACTCTCACGAACAGGTAAGAAATGAGCTACTTTGGAAAGACGATCGACCACGACGAAAATAGCATTATTCCCTCTCTTGGTCTTGGGAAAACCGGTAATAAAATCCATACTAATTTTATCCCATTTCCATTCAGGAATAGCTAAGGGTTGAAGGGTGCCAGCAGGCCGTTGATGCTCTGCTTTTACACGACGACAGACGTCGCAATTAGCAATATACTGAGCAATTTCTCTTTTCATCCTAGTCCACCAGAACCTCTGGCGTAGGTCCTGATACATCTTAGTACTACCGGGATGAATGGTGAGAGGAGATTCATGAGCCTCCTTAAGGATCAGCTGCCGTAGATGCTGGTTTTTGGGAACTACTAGACGGTTCTCAAAGTACACAACACCATGATCATTTGTGGAGAAACAACTAGCACCTCCGCTAGCAATGTTCTCTTTGATTTTAGATATTCCCTTATCTCGCTTTTGGGCAGCGATGATTTGATCCGTAAGAGTAGGTTTTGCTACCAAGGTGGAAAGAAAACCTTGAGGAATAATGTGAAGGTTAAGCTTCCGAAATTCCTCATGGAGAAGCGGTTGACTTTGTTGTAACATCAGGTTGTTACAATAAGATTTACGACTTAGCGCATCAGCCATGACGTTGGCTTTCCCTGGGGTGTAGGTTATTCCTAAATCGAAGTCTCTAATCAATTCAACCCAACGTCTTTGCCTGAGATTCAGATCCGGTTGGGTGAAAATGTACTTCAGACTTTGGTGATCAGTGAATATTTCGCAACGATTACCGAGGAGGTAATGTCGCCAGGTCTTAAGTGCATAGACTACGGCTGCAAGCTCTAGATCATGAGTAGGATAATTCTCCTCATGTGGGTGCAATTGCCGTGAAGCGTAAGCAATTACATGTCGATCTTGCATGAGAATGCAACCTAGTCCTTGTCGCGAGGCGTCGCAGTAGATAACAAAGTCCTTGGAGAAGTCTGGCGGTACCAGTACGGGAGCAGAGGTCAGGCGTCTTTTCAGTTCCTGAAAGTTGTGCTCACATTGTGGAGTCCATTCGAACTTCTTATCTTTCTTGAGGAGTTCGGTTAGAGGTTTGGCAACTTTGGAGAAGTTCTCGACAAAGCGACGGCAATAGCTCGCTAAGCCTAGAAAACTCTGAACTTGCTTGACCGATTCAGGTGGAGTCCAATTAAGGACGGCTTGAACTCGCTCAGGGTTAACAGCAATACCTTTACCAGATATTACATGACCCAGATAGGTCACTTCTGGCAACCAGAATTCACATTTAGAAAATTTGGCATAAAGGCGATGCTCTCGAAGTTTCTTCAACACTAGCCTTAGATGTTCGGCATGTTCTTCCTCGTTCTTGGAGTAGATGAGTATATCATCGAGATAAACTACGACGAACTTATCCAAATACTCCATGAAGATTGAGTTCATTAACCGAGAAAAGGTGGCTGGAGCGTTGGTTAAACCGAAGGACATGACGGTGTACTCGTATTGGCCATAACGAGTAACAAAGGCCGTTTTACGAATGTCCCCGTTTCTGATTTTGATTTGATGGTAGCCCAACCTCAAATCCATCTTGGAGAAGACTGAGGATCCAGCGAGCTGATCATACAGATCGTTGATCCTGGGAAGTGGATATTTGTTCTTGATTGTGACCAAATTGACAGGTCGGTAATCTACAACCATCCGGTCCGTACCATCCTTCTTCTTGACGAATAGGACGGGGCAAGCCCACGGAGATGAACTAGGTCGGATGAAACCCTTTTTCAAGGACTCATCGAGTTGTTTCTTAAGCTCGGCTAGTTCTAGGGGTGCCATCTTATAGGGTCTTCTAGCAATCGGAACGGTTCCTGGAATGAGGTCTATTACAAACTCAACATCCCTGTCAGGTGGAACACCTGGCAATTCCTCTGGAAAGACATCCGGAAAGTCACGGACTACCGGAACGTCCTCAAGGTCTGGCAAAGGGCTGGCGTTAAGAGAATATAATTGTCGCTTGGCTATTCGGGTCAAGACATTAACTATCTTCCCCGAAGGATGGGTGAGTTGAACAGTCCTAGAGAAGCAATCAATTTTGGCTTGATGAGCTGACATCCAGTCCATACCCAAAATGATATTAACATCCGAAGATTTAAGGGCTATCAAAGATGCAAGGAAAACAAGTCTGTCGACTTGGATCTCATTTCCATAACTTACCCTAGAGGTCTGCCATCTAGACCCAGGGGTAGAGATTTCCATAGTGGATGGCAAGTCACAGAATGCAATGTTATGCAAACGAGCATAATTTTCAGATATAAAAGAATGAGAGGCTCCTGTATCGAAAAGAACAGATGCCGGGTGGCAGTTAACAAGAAGCGTACCGAGAACGACGTTGGGGTCCTCTTGAGCTTCTTCGGTAGAGATACAATTGACATGGCCACGTGAAGCGGTGACCGGTTTAGCATGAAACACCTTCCCTGTCGGCTTGCCACGGCCAACAGCTTTAGCAGATTGATTGGGGTTGGTCTGGGGACACTCACGCATATAGTGACCAGATTCTCCACATTTGAAACAAGTCACGGAACTGGTACGTGGAGGAGCATTATTGGTTGGACCCCCATAGGGCTTGGCCGGTGCAGACTGTTGAACAGGGCGAGGCGCCTGGAAAGATTGCCTCGGTGTGAATCTGGGTGGCAGAGCGGTGTTGGGCACCCACACGCGGCGCTTCTGAGGACCAGCACCGGATGAGGAACCCATGTCACGTCCATGCTTGCGTGTTGCGTCATAGTCAGTCTGACCAGTTTCAGCACTGATGGCTTTGTTGACAAGTTTCGAAAAAGATGTGCACTCATGCAGACGGAGGTCGCGGCGAAGCTCAGGACTAAGGCCCTTAC
>NW_025240539.1:0-3571 GCF_018294505.1 Triticum aestivum
TTTAAGATTTTTTGCAGGAAAACTTCTCTCTAAATGGGAATGTCCTTACGTTATCGAGGAGGACTATCCTTCTAGTGCCATAAAAATCAACAACTTCGAAGGCACAAGTCTGAGGGTGCTGAACGGTCAAAGAATTAAACATTATATCTCAGGTAATCCTATCAATGTTGAAACTAATATTATTGAAAACGTAACCCCGGAGGAATACATAAGGGACACTTTCCAGAACGTTCCAAACTCCAAAAAGGAATAGGTATGTGGTACGGTAAGTAAACTGACTCCAGAACAATTCTATTGGCAATTTTTATCAATTTTGGAATATTTATGAATTTTAGGAAGAAAGAAGTAATCTGGGAAGGACACGAGGCCTCCACGAGGGTGGAGGGCGCGCCCACCCTTTCTGGGCGCGCCCCCTGTCTCCTGGAAACCTCGTGTGCCTCCCGGACTCCGTTTTCTTGCACGTTACGTATTTTGGTTGGTAAAAATTCATTATTTAAACTCCCGAAGGTTTTGACCACCGTATCACGCAAATACCCTCTGTTTTTGTTTCGAGTTGTTCCTGTTGCAGATTAAGAGCAAGATGTCTTCTCAAGAATCAGTCGGGGAGAGTCGGGTGTCTCACCTGACACCAGGTCCAGGAGCAAATAGCGATGCTTATCACTTTGGACCATCAACGGAGGATGAGATGGAGGCCGACTTGAAAAGGATAGATGCCATGGAGGAAGATCAAGAAGTTACCTCTCGTCTCCAAGCAGAATTCATGATGGGGGAACTACATAGCTCAGCTACTCTAAATTCGGTCATCCCCTCCAACTTTAGATTTGTTTCTTATGAAAATATGAAAAAGAGCGTCACTTGTTCTCCAGAAGCTATGCAGCATCCTAGGGTAAAGGGAGCTTTAGCCGTTACGGGCAAGCTCCGCAAAGAAATTATGGACCTCAAACAACAAGTCAATAAGCTCGAGGAGGAGAATCGTATCCTGAGGGGTATCATTGCCAAGAAGATCATAACACCAACCATGAAGAAGGAGGCATAATTACATTGGTATGGGCACCCCCCTTGGCAACTGCCAAGCTTGGGGGAGGTGCGCCGGTATCGTATCACCATCACACTCCTATCTTTACTGTTTTATTTAGTTCGATCATTTTAGTAGTATCCTGATCTAGTAGATTCAAGTTTTAGTATCAAGTAGTTTTAAGTTTTGCTTTGTGATCTCTTTATGTAATCGAGTCCGGGAGCTATCTATAATAAATATTAGTGTTGATTCAAGGGCTTTGCTATTTTGCTACGATCTTGAGAAGGTAGAGAATAAAAGAGTTCATATTGATCTTATGGATAGTAATGACTTCACACATAGAAAGTATGAGACATAAAAGTTGTTGAGAGTTGACAAACATAGTTTCTGTCATCGTTGCATTTAATAGGAAGTAATAAGGAAAGAGAGGTTCACATAAAAATATATTATCTTGGACATCTTTTATGATTGTGAAGCACTCATTAAGTATGACATGCTAAAAGAGTTGATGTTGGACAAGGAAGACAACGTAATGGTTTATGTTTTCTCACATCTCAGTTAAAGTATATTGTCATTGACCTTCCAAACATGTTGAGCTTGCCTTTCCCCCTCATGCTAGCCAAATTCCTTGCACCAAGTAGAGATGCTACTTGTGCTTCCAAATATCCTTAAACCCAGTTTTTCCATGAGAGTCCACCATACCTACCTATGGATTGATGAAGATCCTTAAAGTACGTTGTCATGTTGCAGGCAATAAAAATTGCTATCTAAATATGTATGACTTATTAGTGCAGAGAAAATAAGCTTTATACAATCTTGTTGTGGAAGCAATAAAAGCAACGGACTGCATAATAAAGGTCCACATACAAGTGGCAATGTAAAGTGACTGATACGTCTCCAACGTATCTATAATTTTTGATTGCTCCATGCTACTTTATATATTGTTTTGGACTATAATGGGATTTATTTTCCGCTTTTATATTATTTTTGGGACTAACCTATTAACCGGAGGCCCAACCCAGAATTGCTGTTTTTTGCCTATTTCAGTATTTCGAAGAAACAAAATATCAAACAGAGTCCAAACAGAATGAAACCTTCGGGAATGTGATCTTCTCACCGAACGTGATCCAAGAGACTTGGACCCTACTCCAAGAAGCACCGGAGGCGGTCACGAGGGTGGAGGGCGCCCCCCCTGGGCGCGCCCCCTACCTCATGGGCCCCCTGACGCTCCACCGACGTACTCCTTCCTCCTATATATACCTACGTACCCCCAATAGACCAGAGGGGGAGCCAAAAACCTAATTCCACCGCCGCAACCTTCCTGTATCCACGAGATCCCGTCTTGGGGACTGTTCTGGAGCTCCGCCGGAGGGGGCATCTACCACGGAGGGCTTCTACATCAACACCATATCCCCTCCGATGAAGTGTGAGTAGTTTACTTCAGACCTTCGGGTCCATAGCTAGTAGCTAGATGGCTTCTTCTCTCTTTTTTGGATCTCAATACAATGTTCTCCCCCTCTCTCGTGGAGATCTATTCAATGCAATCTTCTTTTTGCAGTGTGTTTGTTGAGACCGATGAATTGTGGGTTTATGATCCAGCTTATCTATGAATAATATTTGAATCTTCTCTGAATTCTTTTATGTATGATTGAGTTATCTTTGCAAGTATCTTCGAATTATCCGTTTGGTTTGGCCAACTAGATTGGTTGTTCTTGCAATGGGAGAAGTGCATGGCTTTGGGTTTAATCTTGCGGTGTCCTTACCCAGTGACAGAAAGGGTTGCAAGGCACGTATTGTATTGTTGACATCGAGGATAACAAGATGGGGTATTTATCATATTGCATGAATTTATTCCTCTACATCATATCATCTTGCTTAAGGCGTTACTCTGTTTTTAATGTAATACTCTAGATGCATGCTGGATAGCGGTCGATGAGTGGAGTAATAGTAGTAGATGCAGAATCGTTTCGGTCTACTTGTCTCGGACGTGATGCCTATATACATGATCATATCTAGATAACCTCATAACTATGCTCAATTCTATCAATTGCTCAACATTAATTTGTTCACCCACCGTAGAATACTTATGCTCTTGAGAGAAGCCACTAGTGAAACCTATGGCCCCCGGGTCTATTCTCATCATATCAATCTCCATCACTTTATTTACTTGCTTTGATTTTACTTTTTACTTTGCATCTTTATACCAAAAATACGAAAAATATTATCTTTATCAGATCTCACTCTCGTAAGTGACCGTGAAGGGATTGACAACCCCTAATCGCGTTGGTTGCGAGTAGCTATCGTTTTGTGCAGGTACAAGGGACTTGCGCGTGACCTCCTACTGGATTGGTACCTTGGTTCTCAAAAACTGAGGGAAATACTTACACTACTGTGCAGCATCATCCTCTCCTCTTCGGGGAAAACCGACGCAAGCTCAAGACATAGCAAGAAGGATTTTTGGCGCCGTTGCCGGGGAGGCCTACGCAAAAGTCAACATACCAAGTACCCATCACAATCCCTATCTCTCGCATTACATTATTTGCCATTTGCCTCTCG
>NW_025240540.1:0-2134 GCF_018294505.1 Triticum aestivum
AGTTTGGACACCGGGTTATAGGATCGATAGCTGTACTATCAAGGGGGGCTCTCAAGTGAGTAGCTTGATTGTATCATTCGTTGAGAGCTCAAACCATTGCATCCTTGCATCATCTTTCTTGATTTTTATTTGTATTTCCTTTTTAGGTTTTATAGCTTGTGGTTATATTCGTGACAAGCTCTAGTTCATCGAAAACGGATTTCATATGCTTCTTCTATCGCGTTTTCGGTGTTGGAGGTTTTACCGGTCTTTTTCGAGGAAGGGTTCTCATCATTTTCTCATGGGACTTTTCTAATTTGCTTCTTATTGATATTTCTATTAAGAATGTGTTAGCCCTTGTCGCTAGCTTTCCAACAAACTTGGTTTCGTTGAATTCGGGGTTCGTTTGCAGAAGTTGTGGCAGTTTTGGTATTCTAAAAAGGCTGCAGCGGTACTACCGCAGACAGGAGCGGATGTAATTTTTTACTACCGCTCCGGACCAAAAACTCGTCACAAGTCCAGCGGTGGTAGGCACGGATGTATTTTTTTAGTACCGCTCGCAAGCAGTAGTACCGCTACCCTTTGAGGTAGTACCGCTACCCCTAGCGGTAGTACCGTGAGGTCGAGCGGTAGTACCGCTCGGTGCGGGCTGTGAGCATAACGGTTGGATTTTTTCCCCACCTATAAAAGGGGGTCTTCTTCCCCAATGAACCTTATACTTTGAGCTCGTGTTCTTTCCCCATTGTTGACCTTCTTCGAGCTTGCTAACTCTCAATCCCTCCATGGATTCTTGCTAGTTTTGAGGGAAAAGAGAGAGGAGATCTAGATCCACATTTCCACCAATCACTTTCTCCTATACGTGAGAGGAACCCCTTGGATCTAGATCTTGGAGTTCTTGGTGTTTCTCCTTCTTGTTCTTCCTCTCATTTTCCTCCCTAGCATTAGTTGCTTCGGTAGGATTTGAGTGAGAAGGACTTGGGCACTCCGTGTGCCCTTGCCATTGCATTTGGTGCATCGGTTTGAGTTGTCCACGGTGATACGTGGAAGTTACAAGTTGAGAAGCTTATTACTCTTGGGTGCTTGGTACCCTTGAGCTTGTTCCTCTTGGGTGCTTGGGCTCAATAGACGGTTGGTTGTGTTCGGAGCTCATCATTGTGGTGTAATGCTCCGGGCAAGCGTCGGGGTCTCCAATTAGGTTATGGAGATCGCCCCGAGCAATTTGACGGGTACCGGTGACCGCCCCCAAGGGTTGCCAAAGTGTACGGGTTCGGTGACCGCCCCCAAGGGTTGCCATTTGTACGGGTTCGGTGACCGCCCTCAAGGGTCCCTTAGTGGAATCACGGCATCTTGCATTGTGCGAGGGCGTGAGGAGATTACGGTGGCCCTAGTGGCTTCTTGGGGAGCATTGTGCCTCCACACCGCTCCAAACGGAGATTAGAATCCGCAAGGGTGTGAACTTTGGGATACATCGTCGTCTCCGCGTGTCTCGGTTATCTCTTACCCGAGTTCTTTACTTATGCACTTTACTTTGTGATAGCCATATTGTTCTTTGTCATATATCTTGCTATCACTTAGTTGTTTATCTTGCTTAGCATAAGTTGTTGGTGCACCTAGGTGATCGTAGTTGTTTTAGGTTTTGTGCTTGATAAATTAACCGCTAGGTTTATTCCGCATTTCTTCAAGCCTAAACCGTAATTATTTTAAAGCGCCTATTCACCCCCCCTCTAGGCGACATCCACGATCTTTCAACATGTATGCAACACTCACTAAACAAAAACTAAAACCAAAGCTAATACAAAAAAAACAGAATTTGTTCTAAGAAAGAATGAATCAAGGGCATTGTTATTACCTAAAAGAAGAAAGAAAATGTAAAAACGCATAAAACAAACAACGACGCAGAAGTGCACACGATTGGCATAAAATTGCATTGTTTCATAATATGCAAAATTAAGCATATATTAGGTGATTTTTTTAGACAGTGGTATCAATCACACAGACATTGCATAAAAAGTTAGTTAGTATATATTCATGTTGTGGGGCCTATTACTTGATAGGTGCTTATTCATGTTTTGGGTATTCAGTTAAATATTCTCTATCACTCTCCACCACCCGATCAAGATCCAAAGGCCGACGCACCTTCTTCTTTCTCTGCCCC
>NW_025240540.1:2144-3571 GCF_018294505.1 Triticum aestivum
AAAAAAATGCAACCAGCTCACAAAGTAGTCCGAAAAACATAACGAATCTCAGAGCAAGAATCAATGGGCAAGAAATTGACTGAACAAATTTAAAATTAAGGCGACTTACATATAGCTAAGCTGCAAGATTATATTAAACAAACTGTCCAAAATTAAGAAAAAACAACTGAAAAACTTGAAAGAAAATATTATATGTCAGTCTTTTCGTAAGCGGATAGACAAGTAAACCAAGATCCAATTTCGACAACACACACCAAGGGAGAGCTCATGCGTGTAGCGGACATAGAGCATGAAGCCCCCCCTTCTCACCTAGTGGGGCTTACACATGTGACACATTTTCACTCTATTTTTCTTTCACGGAAATTCCAAAATAAATGTAGTTTGAAAACTTCTAAAAGATGTTTTTTGAGAAAGTTTAGAAATTTCATATTTTGAATGCTAAGGAAGTTTTGAATTTGAAAAGTTCTAAATTTTATTAAATTTGAATTGAGAGCTTCTGAAAGTTTTAAATTTTCCAAAAGTTCAAAGTTCTAAAATTTTGCCCTAGAATTCTCAAAATTTCAAACTATAACTTCTGAAAGTGACAAAAAATGAAAGTTTGACTTAGAGTTATCAATTGACGGGGCTTGTGGTATGACCACTTGAGACAATGGGCTGAAGGCATGGTAGAGGCACACAAGGGGAAAATGACATATCATGCATATATAAGTCAATAGATTATCATTACTATGATATTTCTCAACATGCAAACATACTACATCAATGTACAACCATGCATCGGGAAAAAGCTAACTTAACATGCGTTTGTGCGTATTAAATATGATTATACCACTTATATTCAATAATTATTTTATAAAAACTACATGGTAATCAAATACAATAAATCATATGTATTTTTAGTTTCAGTTCTCATATTGTTATCCAAATATTCATTTTTTATACAATTAAATATTACTGAAATATATTGTACCCAATTCTCGAAGCAATACATGTTGGTTGTCCAACATTGACAACAACCTCCCACACGACACTGGCTGCAGCCTCCCACTAATGGCATCAATGCAAGGAGAAGGGCCCTTGTCCGCATTGACGTGCGATAAAGACTTGCAGTTGAGAAGGCTCAGACCTAGCCTATTTCGCGATTGTATCGGGTCCATATGTGTAGCAAACTCGGCGTGAAGGGACGCTCCTCGACGGAGCGATGTCGATGTTTATTGCGTTGTTGCTCCACACTGCTCTCCCCTCGCCACCTAAACAAACATTCACACCTGACCTTTCCTGCACCATGGCCATGTTTAAGTGTGACCAGTATGAACAAGCACTTGCCATGATTCAGGTGTAGTTATCTCAGTTTGTTAGTTTGTCAATTACTTCTTCGTGTTCCCATATGTATTCTTATTCGTGTTAACGTCCTTTGCGGATAATTC
>NW_025240541.1:0-3570 GCF_018294505.1 Triticum aestivum
TAGTCCAAGAAACGGGCCAGAATCGGCCCAAACTGTGATTGTTGATGACCGACACGTAAGCGCACCTTGGAGTTCGACAACCATGGAAATCGCTTTGGGACCCCAAAACGGTGAGTAATAGTCCATGAAACGGGCCAGAATCGGCCAAAATTGCGAGTGTTGATGACCAACACGTAAGCACACCTTGGAGTTCAACAACAATGGAAATCACTTCGGGACCCCAAAACCGTGAGTAATAGTCCACGAAACATGTCAGAATTGGCCAAAACTGTGAGTGTTGACGACAAACACATAAACGAACCCCGGGGTTCATCAATCGTGGAAATCCCTCTGGGTCTCCAAAACATTGAGTAATAGTGCACGAAACGGACACGATTCGGCCAAATATATGAGTGTTGATGACCGACACGTAAACGCACCCTAGGGTTCGTCAATCATGGAAATGACTCTGAGACCCCAAAATAGAGTAGTAGTCCAAGAAACGGGCCAGAATCGGCCCAAACTGTGATTGTTGATGACCGACACGTAAGCGCACCTTGGAGTTCGACAACCATGGAAATCGCTTTGGGACCCCAAAACGGTGAGTAATAGTCCATGAAACGGGCCAGAATCGGCCAAAACTGCGAGTGTTGATGACCAACACGTAAGGACACCTTGGGGTTCAACAACCATGGAAATCGCTTCGGGACCCCAAAATGGCGAGTAATAGTCCACGAAACCCGTCAGAATTGGCCAAAACTCTCAGTGTTGACGACGGACACATAAACGAAACCCCGGGGTTCATTGATCGTGGAAATTGCTCTAGGTCCCCAAAACGCTGAGTGATAGTGCACAAAACGGACTAGAATCGGCCGAATATGTGAGTGTTGATCACCGACACGTAAACGCACCAAGGGTTCGTCAATCATCGAAATGACTCCAAGACCCCAAAATAGAGTAATAGTCCAAGAAACGGGCCAGAATCGGCCCAAACTGTGATTGTTGATGACCGACATGTAAGCGCACCTTGGAATTCGACAACCATGGAAATCGCTTTGGGACCCCAAAACGATGAGTAATAGTCCATGAAACGGGCCAGAATCAGCCAAAACTGCGAGTGTTGATGACCAACACGTAAGCACACCTTGGAGTTCAACAACTATGGAAATCACTTCGGGACCCCAAAACCGTGAGTAATAGTCCACGAAACATGTCAGAATTGGCCAAAACCGTGAGTGTTGACGACAGACACATAAATGCACCTCGGGGTTCATCAATCGTGGAAATCCCTCTGGGTCTCCAAAACATTGAGTAATCGTGCACGAAACGGACACGATTCGGCCAAATATGTGAGTGTTGATGACCGACACGTAAACGCACCCTTTGGTTCGTCAATCATGGAAATGACTCTGAGACCCAAAATAGAGTAGTAGTCCAAGAAACGGGCCAGAATCGGCCCAAACTGTGATTGTTGATGACCGACACGTAAGCGCACCTTGGAGTTCGACAACCATGGAAATCGCTTAGGGACCCCAAAACGGTGAGTAATAGTCCACGAAACCCGTCAGAATTGGCCAAAACTCTCAGTGTTCACGACAGACACATAAACGAACCCTGGGGTTCATCGATCGTGGAAATTGCTCTAGGTCCCCAAAACGCTGAGTGATATTGCACAAAACGGACTAGAATCGGCCGAATATGTGAGTGTTGATCACCGACACGTAAACGCACCAAGGGTTCGTCAATCATCGAAATGACTCCA
This sequence comes from Triticum aestivum, assembly GCF_018294505.1. Taxonomy (NCBI): domain Eukaryota; kingdom Viridiplantae; phylum Streptophyta; class Magnoliopsida; order Poales; family Poaceae; genus Triticum; species Triticum aestivum. Next base: position 1,742 of record NW_025240541.1, read on the forward strand.
AACCCCAAAATAGAGTAATAGTCCAAGAAACGGGCCAGAATCGGCCCAAACTGTGATTGTTGATGACCGACATGTAAGCGCACCTTGGAATTCGACAACCATGGAAATCGCTTTGGGACCCCAAAACGGTGAGTAATAGTCCATGAAACGGGCTAGAATCGGCCAAAACTGCGAGTGTTGATGACCAACACGTAAGCACACCTTGGAGTTCAACAACAATGGAAATCACTTCGGGAGCCCAAAACCGTGAGTAATAGTCCACGAAACATGTCAGAATTGGCCAAAACTGTGAGTGTTGACGACAAACACATAAACGAACCCCGGGGTTCATCAATCGTGGAAATCCCTCTGGGTCTCCAAAACATTGAGTAATAGTGCACGAAACGGACACGATTCGGCCAAATATATGAGTGTTGATGACCGACACGTAAACGCACCCTGGGGTTCGTCAATCATGGAAATGACTCTGAGACCCCAAAATAGAGTAGTAGTCCAAGAAACGGGCCAGAATCGGCCCAAACTGTGATTGTTGATGACCGACACGTAAGCGCACCCTGGAGTTCGACAACCATGGAAATCGCTTTGGGACCCCAAAACGGTGAGTAATAGTCCATGAAACGGGCCAGAATCGGCCAAAACTGCGAGTGTTGATGACCAACACGTAAGGACACCTTGGGGTTCAACAACCATGGAAATCGCTTCGGGACCCCAAAATGGCGAGTAATAGTCCACGAAACCCGTCAGAATTGGCCAAAACTCTCAGTGTTGACGACGGACACATAAACGAACCCCGGGGTTCATCGATCGTGGAAATTGCTCTAGGTCCCCAAAACGCTGAGTGATAGTGCACAAAACGGACTAGAATCGGCCGAATATGTGAGTGTTGATCACCGACACGTAAACGCACCAAGGGTTCGTCAATCATCGAAATGACTCCAAGACCCCAAAATAGAGTAATAGTCCAAGAAACGGGCCAGAATCGGCCCAAACTGTGATTGTTGATGACCGACATGTAAGCGCACCTTGCAATTCGACAACCATGGAAATCGCTTTGGGACCCCAAAACGATGAGTAATAGTCCATGAAACGGGCCAGAATCAGCCAAAACTGCTAGTGTTGATGACCAACACGTAAGCACACCTTGGAGTTCAACAACTATGGAAATCACTTCGGGACCCCAAAACCGTGAGTAATAGTCCACGAAACATGTCAGAATTGGCCAAAACCATGAGTGTTGATGACAGACACATAAATGCACCTCGGGGTTCATCAATCATGGAAATCCCTCTGGGTCTCCAAAACATTGAGTAATCGTGCACGAAACGGACACGATTCGGCCAAATATGTGAGTGTTGATGACCGACACGTAAACGCACCCTGGGGTTCGTCAATCATGGAAATGACTCTGAGACCCCAAAATAGAGTAGTAGTCCAAGAAACAGGCCAGAATCGGCCCAAACTGTGATTGTTGATGACCGACACGTAAGCGCACCTTGGAGTTCGACAACCATGGAAATCGCTTAGGGACCCCAAAACGGTGAGTAATAGTCCATGAAACCCGTCAGAATTGGCCAAAACTCTCAGTGTTGACGACAGACACATAAACGAACCCCGGGGTTCATCGATCGTGGAAATTGCTCTAGGTCCCCAAAACGCTGAGTGATAGTGCACAAAACGGACTAGAATCGGCCGAATATGTGAGTGTTGATCACCGACACGTAAACGCACCAAGGGTTCGTCAATCATCGAAATGACTCCAAACCCCAAAATAGAGTAATAGTCCAAGAAACGGGCCAGAATCGGCCCAAACTGTGATTGTTGATGACCGA
>NW_025240542.1:0-3569 GCF_018294505.1 Triticum aestivum
TTTCCCTCGGTTCGGTTTTTCTTATAAACCGTTCCGATTCTTTTCTTCTCTACCGATTCGTTTTCTTTCCGATTTTTCGCTAAACCGTTCCGGTGTTCTAGATCGGTTTTTCGTTTCGATCTCTTTTCCGAAAAACCCTAGATTGGTTTTCGTTCTTCTTTCGGACCGTTTGTCTCAACGAACGTGATCACCGATTATTTCTCGGTTAACGACGTCTGTTCGTATAACCGTTCTTCTTTTTCTTCTCGTCGGATTTATTCCGCGATCGCGATCTCAGATCCGATCTTCGTTCTAGTTTATCTTCTCGCTCGTTTATCGGAATCAGGTGATTCAAGCGCCTGGAGTTTCATCTCGAAACCGCCGTTCCGTCTAATCAACTTGAACAAGCTTTTGCTACAGTAAAATTTTGACCTAGATTCAACTTGCTAGAACCGAGTTGTTTTCTTCCGCTGTTTGTTTTTCGTCGTTTGTTCGGCTCGTTCTTTCTTTGCAACCGGAGTTCTTAAGTTGAACTTTCTGGTTCGTTTTCTTGTTCGATTTTTCCCTGTGCAATAGATGAGTACTTATTGTGTGGTTACTATTGCTTGCCTACGATAGATCGACCGGAGTGTGACGAGTAGATCTATCACGAGTTTTGAGTGCGAATCATCTTCATCAACATTGCAGGCAAGTTCACACTTTGATCATATCTTTTCTACAACCCATGTTTTATTGCATTAGATCAAACCCTCAAACACTTGCATTGTTAGGATCTAATTAAATTGTGGGATTGGGAAGTAGATGAGGTAGTACCTATTACCCGTATCATTATGAAACCTTTGGGAGTTACTCTACGTTTGCTTATATTGCCATGCTATGCTAGTAGACGTGGATTGGGTGAGTGATATCCATGACAGATGTGAGATTGATAATTTTAATGGTTTATCTAAGGTGGCAACTTAAACACACATCTGGGTGGATTGAGGCACCTGATGTCTATCGGGACTTGCCTGTTTTTTTTCGGACCGCCACCCAGGCTCAAAGGGATCATAAGATCTTTCATGCTGGAAACTTCCGTGTGCAGCCACATGCTACTATGGGCTCTAGCATAGTTGACTAAGTTGTGCGAACTCTTACGGGGTGGACTAGCAGATGTAGGGGATGTAGGTGTACCGGTCTACCCCACATGTAAGGTGCTAGTGCTTCTGAAAGACTATGTCTCGGTCATTCGTTTCTCAAACACCATGCAGTGCGAGAAAACAAACGGAGGCGATCGAGTCATGTGGGAAAAGTGCGCAAACCTCTGCAGAGTAACAAACTAATCATGATTAGCCGTGTCCCCGGTTATGGACAACTTGAGTATCTAGTACTTGAATATCTTTGTGAATCTCAACATGTTACTTCTAATTAATGTTGTTGGGTTTTAATGAGTACTTCTAATTGGGATTGAGGATGCTGTCAACCATTCTCAATGTTTCACAACCACCATGATAGTTAAATAAATTTTATTCCTTTGAAGTAGGGAAAAATTGGCTTTACGCAAAACTGTAACCATAGAGCTTTCCACCAGCCATATATGCATATAGTGATAGCCATTGTTCATCATTCTCTATGGTGTGAATTTGCCAGTACATTCAATGTACTGACCCGTTTCGGGCTGCAACGTCTCATGTTGCAGGTTTCTTACGACGAGTAAGTGTACGTTAGGGTTACGATTTCTACACTCAACTTTGCCGTTGGTGTTGATGGGAATCCACAACCTTATTGCTTCCGCTATATTTTGGATTGAGGTAATAGTATTTACGTTACTTTATACATGTGATTTACCTCTGTTATAAATCCTTCGAGTACTGTGTGTGTCAGCATACTGATCCAGGGATGACACATAAGCACAGAGACTTGATCCATTCGGGTCGGGTCGCTACAAGATGGTATCAGAGCACATGTTGACTGTAGGACGTGACCCTAGAAACTGGCAAGCCAATAGCAAAGATTTTTCTCTACAACTTTCCCTTTCAAAAGATCTTTTACCTCTCTTCTCTTCTGAGTTTATTCAAATATTCCCTTTTAGTGAGACCATACCCTTTTTTTCCCTTCTGACCACTCGAAGATTTGACTGATGAGACCACTCCAAGGAGACAAGATATCGGACAACTAAGACCATTTGGAATGAAGAGGATTTTACCGTGTAAATGGAAACTACAACTGTTGAAGACTCCGAAGACTTGGAGAATTTGAAGGCTCTGAAGAATTCCCAAATTTGTATGACCCAGGAAGGCTACCTTTATGGAACCTGGCAGACTATGGAAGTTGTCAATACCGAGATCAAGGTGTATCGGAGGAAGACCGGAGCATGGAGAGTTAGTAACTCAAAGTTTTGTCAAGAGAACCCTAAGGCAGGAGTTATTAACTCATGGAAATGACAAGAGCAAAAAAAACGGCTATCCATGATGTTATCGCCCGCCTATTCTATTGTCACCATGCGGAGTTAAGCGTGCAGATGCATGGAAGAATTGAATGGTAGAACGCTGAAGGAGCATCTATCTGCAAACGTTGGAGTGTTAACCTTAGCTGGTACATCACCAGGATCTGGAGTGTTACATCAGGAAGTTAAGATGGACCTACAAGAAGCAATATTTGACAATAAGGCAATTGGTGAAGAACTCAGGACCCAGAAGCTGAAAGTAGACAAGATGAAGGAGCAAAACATCGAGATACCGGAGATTTGACCGTAACTGAAGGACAGTAGGATCATGGATCATGTCAAGGATGTTGAAACCGGCAGTTGGAACGTAACTCCAGAAATATTGAAGGACGTCGCGGGAGACTTCGCGTCAACAGAGATGATCTGGCAAAAGAACTTGAGCAGGACAAGCACGATTGGAAGAAGCCATCGGAGACATGAACAAAGACTTGAAGAGTTTGGAGACGTTGAAGATTCATTGACCTTTAGAAGACCAAACCCCTGTTATATACCTACGTTAGATGCGACGTTTGTGAGCTGTCATTTCTTTGATGTTTTTTCGACAGCCACAACAAAAATCTGTCTTTTCAAAAAATTTGTTTGTATTGAGTGCATCCCTCTCGATCTCTCTTATCCCACCCCAAACCCTTGAACCCAATAGAGGATGAATGGAGATGAGCTTGTACTCTCTGGACCGATGAGTCAATGGGAGATGGACCGATGTATTCAGAACATGAGGATCACATGGAGAATAACCCTATAGCCGGAAAGGATATGACCCAGCACGCTCTTCCATTCTTTGAAAGAAGTGCTGCTACTTGGTGGAGGATGTACCAAACCATCAATGGATGGCAAGGAGTAACCACTTGGAAAGAATTTAAGTTGACTTTGCTAAAGTCTCAGTTTGTGTCCTAGAAGTTGAAGCCTTATGGAAAGGATATGAAGAAACCTTGTGCATGCAAGATTTGTGGAGAAATCGGACACACCCATAAGGAACACAAGGATGAATGCCCTAATTGTGAAGGAAGTCACCCAACTGAAGAATGCCCAACTAGACAGATTACTTGTTTCTTGTGTGAAGGGACTACCCACTACCCTGCTCAGTGTCACATTTACCCCATGGTAC
>NW_025240543.1:0-3569 GCF_018294505.1 Triticum aestivum
TACTTCATGGTGTTCATGGACGCATCTAGAAGATGGTCTTATGTGTGTATATCCACACATAACCATGCATTTACTGAATTAAATGCTCAAATTGACGAATTTAGAGCAAATTATCCTGACGTGGGATAATTCCATTGGAATGGAAATGTCATTGAAGTTGATTCACGGACATCCAATGGTTATATTCAGTATATGGTACATAACCAGAATAGTTTGGCTGAATCTCTTATGAAAGAGATTCAATATTGCATAGCCAATGTTGCAGAATTGTGATTTACCAAGATTTTGTTGATGGTAACATGCGGTCTCACACTCCGCATATTTGGTCTAAATGAGATCAAATGATACTGCACCCCCTTGCAGTTTGTACGTGGAAATAAGTGAAGTATTTCCCATCCGCGGTAATTCGGTTGTATACCGATATCACCAACCCAGCGTACATCATGGGCCTTCACATATGGTTGGGATCTATGTGAGGAATAATTGTGGTATGTTCGTTAATCCGCCAAATACCTTAACCCTAGCAAGAGAGTTATTTGCAGCCCATACGCTGATTGCTTTTCCAATAAAAACATTTTCTGGCATTAGGGGGAGATGTGTACCACAAAGAATGCCAAGAAATGGATAAGAAATGTCATAGACATTTTGTCCACGTACTTAAGAATCTGAACTGCATGTTCAGGTTATGAAAAAATTACAGCATATTGCAAATAATCTGCCAAGTATATTTACTGATGACAAAGGTGTCACTATGGTCAAATACGAAAACGAGTGGAGTTACCGAATAAACCACTCGTCTCCCTAGATGAGAGCAAGAGGGGGAGAATTCTGGTCGCATGAGATTAAGTTCTCATATGTTTCAGAGGAAACATGGCAGATTGACTCCTCGATCAGTAAATATGGATGCGCGGCATCCAAAGTCCAACACATATGTGCACACATTTTAGGTGTTGGGACATCGAAACACCTTGACTCCGTTGTTGTGGGAAATCACAAGGAGTCAAGAGGCATAATAAGAATTCCACGATGATATTGATTCATGAGAATCGTTGTGAGAAAGTCTACATATGTCGACATAAAATTCTTCTCGAGAATTGCTAAAATCCTTTTGGGCCCTGAACCAAATCCATGGAGAGTGTTGTTGCACTTATATTGGTTCAAATGAAAGGAAGCAAGTAAGAAAGAGTGGCACTCGCTCATGAAAGAAAGGTATTTACCATTGTAAAACCTGCTTCTCATAAGTATCTTCCAGAGGGAACAACAGTGAATTTTTGTTTGGAAACAAAAATAAATGAGGTGGTGAGAAAGCGAGGCTTGTAGCACAAGGGTTTTTCGCAGAGACCCGACATCGGTTAAGATGTAGCATACCTTCTTGGTATGAGTGGAATTATGTTTCGATACTGAATGTTAATGGCAGTATAGATCCATACGGTTGATGTATGTAATGTCTACATACTCCCATGGGTCAATTAGTTTGGATGTATATATTGAAGTCATTGAATGACTTAATATTCTGAATCCAAAGGTAAATCACAACATGCATGTGTGGAACTTCTGAAGTCATTCTATGACTTGAAGTAGTCGGAGAATTGTGTGGTGCAACCGACTAAGTGAGTTATTCCTTGACAAGGATTACTCTCATACTAATGATTGTTGACGAGTATTCACGAAGAAATCCTGGGTTGGATTTTACATCACCTTAATTTGTGGTGTCGATGATCTTATCATCAAAGTCTATATAAGACATGAAATACACACAATCATGTTAAGACGGATATTTGGGTTAAATCAAATTATGCTAAGCTTATGACTTGAGCATATCCCCCTAAGATATCAGTCTTCATATATCCGAAAGTATTGTAGAAGTCCAATATGGATATATTATATCAAAGACACATATGGTCATGTTATACCTAATATGGGATATAGATCCTTGAGACATAGGGGAGATGGTGAAGTGATAGAGGAGCATCAATTGCCATATCTAAATACCATCGAAGCACTCATATATCTTGCAAAATATGTCAGGCCTGACACTATGGTTTTTGGCAATTTATTGTGAGTGCAATTCTCTGAAAGGTATAAGGTTTGTGTAAGGAATATCCTGGGATATATCCAGGGCACGAAGGGTCTTGATCAATTTCATTCGAAAAATCAAGATGGGACCATGGTTTGATATATTGATAGTGGCTAATTATCTGATCCCACAACGCCATATCAAAGACTGGGTTTGCTGGAAGAGTATTTTGAGGGAAGTCTTCAGAATAGACTCTAAACGAGTCCTTCCAGTGATCATTCTATTTTATTTGAAGCATCACAAAATGTAGATGACTTCATAGAATGATTAGCCACATGTGAAATCATGTGGAGATTATCATTATCTACCAAGATAATGTCACTTGTATTGCTTATGGGTTATATTTATCCTTGTGAATTACAGAAATGTAAGAGGATAGTATGCAAACAAATTATTGTGACATTCACAATGTCTCTATCAATGTTTATATTCCAGAACTAGGTTCGTGGAATTGGTATGAGATATTCTTGAGGTTTGCAAATTTCAGGGGGAGTAAAATCCCAAGTTATAACTCATTGGTGATCTTGAGATCACTCATGTTGTGCTCTTTTTCCCTTTATGAGTTTTTCATGATGTTTCTCATATAAGGTTTTTAACGAGACAATAATATAAATACAAGTGCGGATATGTGCCATATTGGTTTCTCCTTATATTTTTCCCACTGGGTTTTAAAGGAGTTTTCGATGGCATATTATTATAAGGTTTCTCCTCAATTTTTCCCACAGGGTTTTTGGAGGAGTTTTCAGTTTGCAATATACATATGACGAATTGATCAAGGGGGAGTGTTGAGAAATAAAAATATGTGATCAATTGTATGGGAGGGATGCCTCCCAGGAGGTGTCTGTTGGGGAAGAGGTGTCTCCCCAACACACCCCTTCACCATGTATATAAGTGGGTCTCCCACGTTGCAATGGAACTAGTGGATCATTTGTGTCTCTCCTTTGTCTCCTTTATTTTCATACTATAACAAGAACTGCGGTAGTGCCTGACATGGGGTGCGGTTGAAGCTCCTTGTAGTCCTATGGGGTACCTTATACTCGCCCTGTACTCTTCCCCTACTTCCCGGATCTGTGATCATGAGGCAGTAGCCAAGGCGACACCACTGCCACCGCATCCCATACCTACCAGCACCTCCCAGCTGCCGGGCCTTCCCCCTCCGAGATCACGAGTTCACGCCGGCTGTTCACAAGCTCCATGTGCCCATCGCTTCCTAGGATGTGCCCGTGCCCTTACCGTTTTCACGCCTGCTGCGCCTCCGTTGGTCATGCTCGCCAGGTCCCCATGATCTATCTGGCTACGCGCTGCTCTGACTTCCCGGTGGCGTGTCACGATAGGGACGCCGCGGCCTCCTCTTTCATCAGCAACTGCTCCTGCAGCGCCGCTTCCGGCGACCTTGGATTTTTCTGACAACAAGGCCGACGTGATGGGCTCTCGGTAAGCAGGACGATGGCGACAACATCGCAATGGAAGACCGCTGCGCAAGCGGGTCCAG
>NW_025240544.1:0-2497 GCF_018294505.1 Triticum aestivum
TTCGGTTCAACAACTCTTCAGTAAGCTTCTATAAGTACGAGTTTGTACCCGATCACGCCATTCCTAGCCTGTTTGGCTATATCATTGTCGTGACGATTCTAACTGTGCTACCTGGTCCTTATTCTCGGAGCACCAATTTTCGACGATGAACTAACCTTATGTCGATCCTCATCGTCATATCATTTCGCCTTGAACAACAAGCTTGGTTTCGAGTTTGTGTCGTACCCTTGGTTCCAATAACCTTTCACTTCATCATTACTTGACTTGATGTCGTTACCGATCGATTACATCTTCATGAACTCTCGCGACAAAGGTGTCGTGATCCTCAACATTCTGAGCTCATCCAGGATATCAATTGAATTCATGATGAGAAATAACATCCTTGCCCTCGATGAATTGTATTATCGTCGACCACTTTATTGCCTTCCGTTCAACACAACTTGTTCGTGTTTTGTGTAAACCTTGAGATCCCTGCTACCCAGCAGTTGATCTTCCTTACCTCGGGAGTATTACCATCTCTTTTTGTCAAGAATGTGGTGAGAATTTCACCACCTCTTAAGAATTCTTGATATCATAATACTTCTTGCCATCTTCGTTCATTCCTTGGTCCCCGTATTGTTTTCAACCGGAATACTGACAATTGAGCTATGACGTGTGAATTCAAAACTTCTAGCAACCCTATCGCTTTGAAGTGAATGGGTGATAGATCATTCTAAGTCTTTCGATAATTGAATCACCACTCTAACATTGGCCGTGCAACCCAACCCATATTTCGGGTGCACCGGTCAACCAATGTTTAATTATGTATGTTTTCCTCGAGCATACAGCATTATATCATTTCAATCAAGTGTCATCTTCTTGTTCACATTATTGTGGAAATCCATCTTTTGAAAATCTCAATGAATTGTCGCTGAGTCAATCAGCCACCTCCTCACCTCTCCTTAGTTTAATGATGAACAATTGTTTCAGGAACCCGCTCCCATAGTTCATTTCCCGAGAATCTTGCAATGCCATTTCAACGATTTGTGTTGCGCCTTTTCTTCTCAGACATCCTGAGTCTGAGGCATCATGACACCAATTGGATCTGAATCTCGGTCAGATATGATGGTTGGGACAACTTTCCAGGAGTTATGTTGTTTGTCCTTTGATGACCCGGTAACATGATGTCATGCCTAGCACCCCCCCCCCTGGCTGGAGGACCTATCATTATAGATTCCTTTTCAGCAAGGTTATCCATTCATCCATGAGGAAATTGTAAGACTTATTCTATAAGTTATTCCTGATGAATCCTTTGTGTATCCGAAGTATGACCTTTACATGAAGACCATGTCAATGCTATCTCGAAGCATGTCAATGGTACTCCGATTTTCAACAGGAACATTTGAAGCACGATGCTAAATTTTATTTATCATTTATCCTAACACCGTTGTATGGGTAATTTCATGAGATTCCTCCCTCCTTACCTAAAAGGTTTTCTACTTTATATCCTGTCTTGGATATCATCCTCTGCTTGACTTTGGGGAGGATATACCCCTGATATATGTGTTTAAACACATTTTCCTTTCCATTGTTCTGATTAATTTGATAATCATATTATCCTTTCCATTGTTTGGTTTAACCTTTCTTGAGGTTTAGATGATCTAAGCAGTAATATTTTCCTGCTTACGAAAACACCTTGGTGTACCACCTTATCAGTCGGACCCTGTTACTATTGTTGGTGACACTTCGGTAACCCCCGATGGACGGGAACCTTGCCTATTGGTCCGCCTCGTTCAACGCGCAGGAAAATGGTTCTCTTCGTCCCTCGCCCTTGGTACCAACGATGCTGTCAACATAACTGACCGGTTATTCTCTGACATGCCTTGCTTACATGATCGTGCAAGACGTCACCCCTCTTCCTACTATTAACCCACATGGTGGGCCCATAACCCACAGTTCCACATGATCGAAACCTGACTCTCCTGTACCCCCCCCCCTCGTTCCTAAAGTTATTCTTCGTGCGTGGCCTTGTATGTAGTTCACGGACCACCGTCCTAGTGATCTATTCTGGTAATAAACGCAATACTCAATCTCGTTGCTCTGGACCCCTTTCGCATGTTGTTTCAGTCATCGAACGATTGCCTATCCATTTGAAACATCTCATGGTACCTCCGTACCTAACTCTTGATGTATTTTATATGTTCAACTCGAGAGATAATCTTATGTTCATTCATGGGTTATCCCCAGATTGTTTCCCTCATAAGCATTCTATCGTAGTCAAGCTGCCCCTTACCTATTCGTAATTACGTTGGAGTTCCCTAAGAAAAGGACGACTTCACCATGATGACCTGAAGCGGAGGAATGAAAACATCAACGTGATGGATCGACCATTTCGATAAGAGCAAGCAAGACCGAGATGACTCGTTAGAATATCGTAACAAGAACTTCCCCCCTTACTCCCCTCTTAAATCTCGGGACGAGATTTCTTGTAGTGGAGGAGAATTGTGACGCCCGGATA
>NW_025240544.1:2507-3569 GCF_018294505.1 Triticum aestivum
CAATACTCAATCTCGTTGCTCTGGACCCCTTTCGCGTGTTGTTTCAGTCATCGAACGATTGCCTATCCATTTGAAACATCTCATGGTACCTCCGTACCTAACTCTTGATGTATTTTATATGTTCAACTCAAGAGATAATCTTATGTTCATTCATGGGTTATCCCCAGATTGTTTCCCTCATAAGCATTCTATCGTAGTCAAGCTGCCCCTTACCTATTCGTAATTACGTTGGAGTTCCCTAAGAAAAGGACGACTTCACCATGATGACCTGAAGCGGAGGAATGAAAACATCAACGTGATGGATCGACCATTTCGATAAGAGCAAGCAAGACCAAGATGACTCGTTAGAATATCGTAACAAGAACTTCCCCCCTTACTCCCCTCTTAAATCTCGGGACGAGATTTCTTGTAGTGAAGGAGAATTGTGACGCCCGGATAATCAAGCTACAGTAAACCTTTGCTAATGATGCCACATCACCACGATTACTGTTGCTAAACTCACATTGGTTCGAAACCGATTCAAATTCAAATTCAAAATAAAGTCAAACAGTTAAAGTTTTCAAAAGTCAAAACTAAAATGTTCTAAATGTAACAAATAATTCATAAGTAATGTTGGTGGAGGAACCACATTTTTACAAAATGTCTAAATGCATTCAAATAATTAAAACTGTAGGTAAAACAAATAAATAAATGTGTTGGTATTTTATAAAATACTAAACTATATTATTTGGGGATTAAACCTTTTTGTGGCAGAGGTATAATTAGTGTTACTATTTAAGATACAACTTTTATGTTTTATAAAACTAGAATAAAATAAAACAGTAAAAGAAAAGGAACAAAAAAAAGAAAGACTAGAAATTATAGCCCCCCCCCTCGTTGGGCCTCGGCCCAGATGGCCTCGGGGCCAATCAGGCCGGCCCAGCCGGCCCCTCCTCTCTCTCCTTATCCCCACCCCGTAACCCTAACCCCCCCCCACTCGCCCCACTCCCTCCCCCGATCCCCCTGGATCGGGATCGATCCCCTCTCTACCCTCGTCTCCCCCAGCGCGCACCCGCACCGCCG
>NW_025240545.1:0-3568 GCF_018294505.1 Triticum aestivum
AATGCATCACAAGTCATTTTGGCACATCTTTTGGCCTATATAGTGGAGGACCGTTATAGCCCACTTTTGTACTTCCTCGTATTTATTTTAAAATTTGGACCATAGATTTACCTAAGAAAATGCCAATGCATGTCACCAAAAATTATACCATTTGAAATTATGTTCAAATACAAATCCAACGATATAATTTTTATTGACATGATTAACATTTTTTCAGTTAAATCTATGGTCAAACTTTGATACTACAAAATAGGAAGAGTAAACTAGGACGGAGGTAGTACTTGCTCTTAGGGTGACCATAGAGTTAGTAGTCTAAGTTAATTGCCACTATGACTAGCCTAGGCTACTAGTAGTACAACAAAAAACGATGCAGGTGATCCCGTGAGAAAAAATACTAAAAAATTTCTTTCTGTGCAGTGTATAGATGCAATTTTGAACACTACGCTTGTGATCATAATTTGGGAAAATTACGAAAAATTGAGCTATGTTGTGATTACTATTTACTAATACTAGGAAAGAAGTTTCACCTCGATGAGTAGCTTCTCCGTGCATGGGAATCCTACAACTTGATCCACATTGGGGCCAATAGATTTTACTGCCAAGATCTTCACTGTGCGCACAGACTAGGTCAAGCTTGCGGGAATCATTTTCTGGATGATAGTGGTAAATACATCAAGAAGAAATTTAAAAATTTGAATTTCAAGAAGGTGGAGAAGAAGAGTGTTGTACCCGAATGATTACGGATCCAATAAAGAGTTCGGAATTTCGCAGAAGAGTATAGCAACATTGTCAATTTCCGCGCATCAATGACCCTGATTTTTGTTGGACCTTCTAGATCATATACAAGCAATCTCTCAAGCAAAGGCACATTCTCAATGAACATAACATGGAACAGCTGGAGTGATATCTTCCCAATTGATGTCTTGTTGCGGGGCCGGCAAGACACATAAATCCATCGGAGATTCGTCAAGGCGATGTGGAGGCTAACGAACCCGTGGATCTGCCGAAGATGAAGGTACTCGAGCAGAGTACAACTGCAGAGCATGTGCTCCATAGCCTTCGTCGAGATGCCAACGTAGAAGAGGTCGAGCTGCTTGAGTTGAGGGAGAAGAAGGGCGGGCGGGGCATTAATCTGGGGAAAATAGCAAGAGCTGAAGCTGGCGCGGCGCAGCATTGGCGTGAGGCGAAGCGCGGACGGCGACAGAGAGCGACATCGTCCGGCTTCAAGCCTGAGCTCCTCTAGCTGAGCTAGGGCGGGGGATAAGAACCACGCATCAAACTTGGCTTGGACCTTGCAGTTGGTACTGAACATGCGGATGTCAAGGCGTCTGGCTGGCCCAGGGTGCGATGAAAGGATCTTGGAGACTGTGGCCATGCGTTTGAAATCCCTGTCACAGATGCAGCTGTCGACGGTGAGGCTGAGGGGGGCGCGAGGCTAGAGGGGGTGCCACCGCCGAGAGAGAAAGGTGGTCCGCACAACAGATTTGGTGGGGAGGAGGCCGATGATGACGAGCAGCATGTCCTTGGGAAGGCCGCTGATGAAGTCCAGGCTCGCTGGATGCAGCTTTGGCTCGAGCCGCCTCTGCTTGTTGGCTGCCTCGCCGTCCATCTCAGCCGGCGGTGATGCCGGTGTACACGTGTGCTGGTGTGTATTGTGTGCTGGGTGTGCGCGAATGCGTCCTTCTGTGCATGCCACCGCGCAGTGGTGAAGTGTGCGCGAGTGCGTCCTTCATGCAGAAGAAGTGTGCCCTCAATTTACCAGCGTGTGGGGTGCTACCCCGAGTGGTTTCAACTTTGTTTAGTTCACCGCGTGTCAGATGGGCCTCTAGTTTACTTATTTTCACCCACTGCCACATGGGCCAGCACACGAAGATTGAGAACACGAGCTGACAAGGCAGCATGTGGACTGGTTGACCCGTCAACTAAACAATATACGGAGCTATACGCTGACATAGTAACCATATAATCCCTCGGTATAGAGAGTTCGAGTGAGAGGCGAGGCCCGTGAGAGATAGTAGAAAGAGAGAAAGAGCTACTCCCTCCTTCAATAATGTAGTGCCTATATTTTTTTAAAGTCAAACTTTTGAAACTTTGACCAAGTTTATAATGAAATTACTTATATCTACAATACCAACGATAAATGATAGTATGAAGTAAGTACATGTTGAGATGAATCTAGTGATCGTTCCAAATGTAAATGTTTTTCTCCACATATACCTGGTCAAACCTTTCTAAGGTTTGACATTTCAAAACATCCATATGCTTATGGACGTGAGAGAGTCCCTAACTAGTGAGAGAGACAGAGTGTGTGTGTCAAATAGAAAGAGTGTGTGAAAAAAGTGTGAGTGCGTGTGTGAAAGAGACATGGACAACACACGATAAAGTAGAGAAAAAGCATGTGTGTCTTATGCAAACATATCACACATGCATCTTCGACAGCGGAAGCGAGGTGAGGAGATAGTGTGTGGTTGTTTGCAACCAAGAGAGAAAGACCCCTAGTACATGGCCAAGAGAGGTCTGACAAACAAGGGAGAGAGGTCGAGAGAGACGTATGGAGAAAATGCAGACATGGGGAGGAGAGAGAATATGTTTGTGACACAGAGATCCCCTGGAGATCGTTTTGGGACAACATGGGTGGGAGATCAAGTGACAAGGTGTGTGCGTGATAGGAGATACCCTGAGAGATATCAAGATAGATGTATAGATGGAAGGAGACAATACATGTGTTCCTGATGGCTAGTGAGAGATAGTCATACTTAGGGGGGGAGTGCGTGCGCCTATGATGGAGTGAGGAATTATGGTACCTAGGCAGTGCGTGTCACATAGAGAGGGAACAAGGGCGGAGAGTGTTAGATGGGTCTATGTAGCGCGAGCGAGATATGTGTATGTGTGAACCAAGGATATATCAAGTTTGAGAGAGATAGAGGAGCCCCGATACGACTGAGTGGTGCATGAGACAGCTGAGAGGGGAAAAGAGATATTCCATCCGCTCGATAATTATGAAATGCATATAAATTTTGTAGAAGTCGAACTTTGGAAAATTTGACCAGGTTTACACAAATATTATTTATATCTACAATACCAAAGATACATCCTACGAATCTACATCTCATGATGAATCTAATGATATATGATGTTCGTTCTAGATGTAAATATTTTCCCCCATGTACAAGGTCAAAGTTTGTGACGTTTGACTTTTCAATAAATCTATATGCTATGGACTAAAGAGAGTGCCTAAGTCGAGAGAGATCAAGTGCGTGTGAAGGAGAATGAGTGACTGTGAAAAAAGAGAGAGTGTGTGTGTGAAAGAGAAAGGGACAACAAATGATAAATTAGAGAGAGAGTGTGTTCATTTCTTATGCAAACATATCACGCATGCATCTCCGAGATACAAAAGCTAGGTGAGGAGATACACGAAGGTAGCTAGTGCGTGATTGTTTGCAACAGAGAGAGACACCCCTATACCACATGTGTAGTAGAGGTCTGGCTAACAAGGGACAAAGGTCGAGAGGGACGCATGGAGGAGATGGATGCATGGGGAGGGAGACAGGGTGTGTTTGTGATAGAG
>NW_025240546.1:0-3568 GCF_018294505.1 Triticum aestivum
AATGCATCACAAGTCATTTTGGCACATCTTTTGGCCTATATAGTGGAGGACCGTTATAGCCCACTTTTGTACTTCCTCGTATTTATTTTAAAATTTGGACCATAGATTTACCTAAGAAAATGCCAATGCATGTCACCAAAAATTATACCATTTGAAATTATGTTCAAATACAAATCCAACGATATAATTTTTATTGACATGATTAACATTTTTTCAGTTAAATCTATGGTCAAACTTTGATACTACAAAATAGGAAGAGTAAACTAGGACGGAGGTAGTACTTGCTCTTAGGGTGACCATAGAGTTAGTAGTCTAAGTTAATTGCCACTATGACTAGCCTAGGCTACTAGTAGTACAACAAAAAACGATGCAGGTGATCCCGTGAGAAAAAATACTAAAAAATTTCTTTCTGTGCAGTGTATAGATGCAATTTTGAACACTACGCTTGTGATCATAATTTGGGAAAATTACGAAAAATTGAGCTATGTTGTGATTACTATTTACTAATACTAGGAAAGAAGTTTCACCTCGATGAGTAGCTTCTCCGTGCATGGGAATCCTACAACTTGATCCACATTGGGGCCAATAGATTTTACTGCCAAGATCTTCACTGTGCGCACAGACTAGGTCAAGCTTGCGGGAATCATTTTCTGGATGATAGTGGTAAATACATCAAGAAGAAATTTAAAAATTTGAATTTCAAGAAGGTGGAGAAGAAGAGTGTTGTACCCGAATGATTACGGATCCAATAAAGAGTTCGGAATTTCGCAGAAGAGTATAGCAACATTGTCAATTTCCGCGCATCAATGACCCTGATTTTTGTTGGACCTTCTAGATCATATACAAGCAATCTCTCAAGCAAAGGCACATTCTCAATGAACATAACATGGAACAGCTGGAGTGATATCTTCCCAATTGATGTCTTGTTGCGGGGCCGGCAAGACACATAAATCCATCGGAGATTCGTCAAGGCGATGTGGAGGCTAACGAACCCGTGGATCTGCCGAAGATGAAGGTACTCGAGCAGAGTACAACTGCAGAGCATGTGCTCCATAGCCTTCGTCGAGATGCCAACGTAGAAGAGGTCGAGCTGCTTGAGTTGAGGGAGAAGAAGGGCGGGCGGGGCATTAATCTGGGGAAAATAGCAAGAGCTGAAGCTGGCGCGGCGCAGCATTGGCGTGAGGCGAAGCGCGGACGGCGACAGAGAGCGACATCGTCCGGCTTCAAGCCTGAGCTCCTCTAGCTGAGCTAGGGCGGGGGATAAGAACCACGCATCAAACTTGGCTTGGACCTTGCAGTTGGTACTGAACATGCGGATGTCAAGGCGTCTGGCTGGCCCAGGGTGCGATGAAAGGATCTTGGAGACTGTGGCCATGCGTTTGAAATCCCTGTCACAGATGCAGCTGTCGACGGTGAGGCTGAGGGGGGCGCGAGGCTAGAGGGGGTGCCACCGCCGAGAGAGAAAGGTGGTCCGCACAACAGATTTGGTGGGGAGGAGGCCGATGATGACGAGCAGCATGTCCTTGGGAAGGCCGCTGATGAAGTCCAGGCTCGCTGGATGCAGCTTTGGCTCGAGCCGCCTCTGCTTGTTGGCTGCCTCGCCGTCCATCTCAGCCGGCGGTGATGCCGGTGTACACGTGTGCTGGTGTGTATTGTGTGCTGGGTGTGCGCGAATGCGTCCTTCTGTGCATGCCACCGCGCAGTGGTGAAGTGTGCGCGAGTGCGTCCTTCATGCAGAAGAAGTGTGCCCTCAATTTACCAGCGTGTGGGGTGCTACCCCGAGTGGTTTCAACTTTGTTTAGTTCACCGCGTGTCAGATGGGCCTCTAGTTTACTTATTTTCACCCACTGCCACATGGGCCAGCACACGAAGATTGAGAACACGAGCTGACAAGGCAGCATGTGGACTGGTTGACCCGTCAACTAAACAATATACGGAGCTATACGCTGACATAGTAACCATATAATCCCTCGGTATAGAGAGTTCGAGTGAGAGGCGAGGCCCGTGAGAGATAGTAGAAAGAGAGAAAGAGCTACTCCCTCCTTCAATAATGTAGTGCCTATATTTTTTTAAAGTCAAACTTTTGAAACTTTGACCAAGTTTATAATGAAATTACTTATATCTACAATACCAACGATAAATGATAGTATGAAGTAAGTACATGTTGAGATGAATCTAGTGATCGTTCCAAATGTAAATGTTTTTCTCCACATATACCTGGTCAAACCTTTCTAAGGTTTGACATTTCAAAACATCCATATGCTTATGGACGTGAGAGAGTCCCTAACTAGTGAGAGAGACAGAGTGTGTGTGTCAAATAGAAAGAGTGTGTGAAAAAAGTGTGAGTGCGTGTGTGAAAGAGACATGGACAACACACGATAAAGTAGAGAAAAAGCATGTGTGTCTTATGCAAACATATCACACATGCATCTTCGACAGCGGAAGCGAGGTGAGGAGATAGTGTGTGGTTGTTTGCAACCAAGAGAGAAAGACCCCTAGTACATGGCCAAGAGAGGTCTGACAAACAAGGGAGAGAGGTCGAGAGAGACGTATGGAGAAAATGCAGACATGGGGAGGAGAGAGAATATGTTTGTGACATAGAGATCCCCTGGAGATCGTTTTGGGACAACATGGGTGGGAGATCAAGTGACAAGGTGTGTGCGTGATAGGAGATACCCTGAGAGATATCAAGATAGATGTATAGATGGAAGGAGACAATACATGTGTTCCTGATGGCTAGTGAGAGATAGTCATACTTAGGGGGGGAGTGCGTGCGCCTATGATGGAGTGAGGAATTATGGTACCTAGGCAGTGCGTGTCACATAGAGAGGGAACAAGGGCGGAGAGTGTTAGATGGGTCTATGTAGCGCGAGCGAGATATGTGTATGTGTGAACCAAGGATATATCAAGTTTGAGAGAGATAGAGGAGCCCCGATACGACTGAGTGGTGCATCAGACAGCTGAGAGGGGAAAAGAGATATTCCATCCGCTCGATAATTATGAAATGCATATAAATTTTGTAGAAGTCGAACTTTGGAAAATTTGACCAGGTTTACACAAATATTATTTATATCTACAATACCAAAGATACATCCTACGAATCTACATCTCATGATGAATCTAATGATATATGATGTTCGTTCTAGATGTAAATATTTTCCCCCATGTACAAGGTCAAAGTTTGTGACGTTTGACTTTTCAATAAATCTATATGCTATGGACTAAAGAGAGTGCCTAAGTCGAGAGAGATCAAGTGCGTGTGAAGGAGAATGAGTGACTGTGAAAAAAGAGAGAGTGTGTGTGTGAAAGAGAAAGGGACAACAAATGATAAATTAGAGAGAGAGTGTGTTCATTTCTTATGCAAACATATCACGCATGCATCTCCGAGATACAAAAGCTAGGTGAGGAGATACACGAAGGTAGCTAGTGCGTGATTGTTTGCAACAGAGAGAGACACCCCTATACCACATGTGTAGTAGAGGTCTGGCTAACAAGGGACAAAGGTCGAGAGGGACGCATGGAGGAGATGGATGCATGGGGAGGGAGACAGGGTGTGTTTGTGATAGAG
>NW_025240547.1:0-3568 GCF_018294505.1 Triticum aestivum
GATTCAAAATCAAGTGAGTTCAAACGGTCCATTTGCATGGAGTTTCTTCATGCATATATACCAATAGACATGGTTCGCATGTCTCAAACTTTTCAAAAATGAGTGAGTCCAAAGATCCATCAACATGGAGCTTCTTCATGCATTTTATACCGATATGACTTACGTGGCAGTGCCACAAATAGGTGGTACTATCATTACTATCTTTTGGCATGAACATGTGTATCACTACGATCGAGATTTCAATGAACCATTCATTTTAGGTGCAAGACCATTGAAGGTATTATTCAAATAAATAGAGTAACCATTATTCTCTTTAAATGAATAACTGTATTGCGATAGACATAATCCAATCATGTCTATGCTCAACGCAAACACCAAATCTCGATGGTAGAGGGAGCGTGCGATGCTTGATCATATCAACATTGGAAACACTTCCAACACATATCGTCAGCTCACCTTTAGCTAGTCTCCGTTTATTCCGTAGCTTTTATTTCGAGTTACTAACACTTAGCAACCGAACCGGTATCTTATACCCTGGTGCTACTAGGAGTACTAATAAAGTACACATTAACATAATGTATATCCAATATACTTCTATCGACCTTGCCAGCCTTCTCATCTACCAAGTATCTAGGGTAATTCCGCTCTAGTGACTGTTCCCCTTATCACAGAAGCACTTAGTCTCGGGTTTGGGTTCAACCTTGGGTTTCTTCACTAGAGCAGCAGCCGATTTGCCGTTTCATGAAGTATCCCTTCTTGCCCTTGCCCTTCTTGAAACTAGTGGTTTCACCAACCATCAACAATTGATGCTCCTTCTTGATTTCTACTTTCGCGGTGTCAAACATCGTGAATACCTCAAGGATCATCATGTCTATCCCTGATATGTTATAGTTCATCACGAAGCTCTAGCAGCTTGGTGGCAATGACTTTGGAGAAACATCACTATCTCATCTAGAAGATTAACTCCCACTTGATTCAAGTGATTGTTGCACTCAGACAATCTGAGCACAAGCTCAACGATTGAGCTTTTCTCCCTGAGTTTGCAGGCTAAGAAAATCGTCGGAGGTCTTATACCTCTTGACGTGGGCACGAGCCTGAAATCTCAATTTCAGCCCTCGAAACATCTCATATGTTCCGCGATGTTTCGAAAACGTCTTTGGTGCCTCTACTTAAACCATTTAACTGAACTATCACGTAGTTATCAAAACGTGTATGTTTGATGTTCGAAACATCCACAAACGACGTTTGGGGTTCAGCACACTGAGCAGTGCATTAAGGACATAAGCTTTCTACTGTCCGCATAATTGCTACTATCAACTTTCAATTATATTTTCTCTAGGACCATATCTAAAACAGTAGAACTAAAGCGCGAGCTACGACATAATTTGCAAAAACCTTTTGACTATGTTCAGGATAATTAAGTTCATCTTATGAAGTCCCACTTAGATAGACATCCCTCTGGTCATCTAAGTGATCACATGATCCGAGTCAAACTAGGCCGTGTCCGATCATCACATGAGACGGACTAGTCATCATCGGTGAACATCTTCATGTTGATCGTATCTACTATACGACTCATGCTCGACCTTTCGGTCTCCGTGTTCCGAGGCCATGTCTGCACATGCTAGGCTCGTCAAGTTAACCCTAAGTGTTTTCGCTGTGTAAAACTTTCTTACACCCGTTGTATGTGAACGTAAGAATCCATCACACCCGATCATCACGTGGTGCTTAGAAGCGACGAACTGTAGCAACGGTGCACAGTTAGGGGAGAACACTTCTTGAAATTGTTGTAAGGGATCATCTTATTTACTACCGTCGTTCTAAGCAAACAAGATGCATAAACATGATAAACGTCACATGCAATCAAATAGAGTAGTGACATGATATGGCCAATATCATATAGCTCCTTTGATCTTCATCTTCGGGGCTCCATGATCATCTTGTCACCGGCTTGACACCATGATCTCCATCATCATGATGTCCATCATCGTGTCTTCATGAAGTTGTCACGCCAACGACTACTTCTACTTCTATGACTAACGCGTTTAGCAATAAAGTAAAGTAGTTTACATGGCGTTCTTCAATGACACGCAGGTCATACAATAAATAAAGACAACTCCTATGGCTCCTGCCGGTTGTCATACTCATCGACATGCAAGTCGTGAATCCTATTACAAGAACATGACCAATCTCATACATCACATATATCATTCATCACATCCTTTTGGCCATATCACATCACATAGCATACCCTGCAAAAACAAGTTAGACGTCCTCTAATTGTTGTTGCATGTTTTACGTGGCTGCTATGGGTTTCTAGTAAGAACCTTTCTTACCTTCGCAAGACCACAACGTGATATGCCAATTGCTATTTACCCTTCATAAGGACCCTTTTCATCGAATCCGTTCCGACTAAAGTGGGAGAGACTGGCACCCGCTAGCCACCTTATGCACCAAGTGCATGTCAATCGGTGGAACCTGTCTCACGTAAGAGTACGTGTAAGGTCGGTCCGGGCCGCTTCATCCCACAATACCGTCGAAACAAGATTGGACTAGTAACGGTAAGCATATTGTACAACATCAACGCCCACAACTACTTTGTGTTCTACTCGTGCAAAGAATCTACGCAATAAACCTGGCTCTGATACCACTGTTGGGGAACGTAGCAGGAATTCAAAATTTTCCTACAAGTCACCAAGATCTATCTATGGAGAAACCAGCAACGATTAGAAAGAGAGTGCATCTACATACCCTTGTAGATCGCTAAGCGGAAGCGTTCAAGTGAACGGGGTTGATGGAGTCGTACTCGTCGTGATTCAAATCACCGATGATCCTAGTGCCGAACGGACGGCACCTCCGCGTTCAACACACGTACAGCCCGGTGACGTCTCCCACGCCTTGATCCAGCAAGGAGAGAGGGAGAGGTTGAGGAAGACTCCATCCAACAGCAGCACAACGGCATGGTGGTGGTGGAGGAGCGTGGCAATCCAGCAGGGCTTCGCCAAGCACCATGGGAGAGGAGGAGTAGGGAGAGAGGTAGGGCTGCGCCAGAACTTCGTGTTGAGCTCCCATGCGCCTCCCCACTTTATATAGGGGTGGAGGGGCTGGTTTCTTGCCCTCCAAGTCCATTGGGGCGTTGGCCAAGGTGGGAGGAAAGAAATCCCATCATTTCCTTCCCCACCGATTGTTATCCCCCCTTTTTAGGGATCTTGATCTTATCCCTTCGGGATATGATCTTATTCCTTCTAAGGGGGGATCTTGTTGCGCCTTGACCAGGGGTGTGGGGCCTTGCCCCCACTACCCACGTTCATGTGGGTCCCCCCATGCAGGTGGGCCCCACTCCGGAACCTTCTAGAACCTTCCCGGTACAATACCGAAAAAACCTGAACATTTTCCGGTGGCCAAAATAGGACTTCCCATATATAAATCTTTACCTCCGGACCATTCCGGAACTCCTCGTGACGTCCGGGATCTCATCCGGGACTCCGAACAACATTCGGTAACCACATACAAACTTCCTTTATAACCCTAGCGTCATCGAACCTTAAGTGTGTAGACCCTACGGGTT
>NW_025240548.1:0-3568 GCF_018294505.1 Triticum aestivum
GGGGGGGGGTGAATAGGCGTTTTAAAATCTTTTACGGATTTGGCTATATCCTAATGCGGAAATAAACTAAGCGGATACTTTTCAAGCACAAATCCTAAGTATACTAGGCTCACTAAGTGCACCAACAACTTAGGATACACAAGATGAGAACAACGAGGATATGAGTAAGCATAAGTAAGTTACACAAACTTACTCAATGTATATCTCGAGATATGGAAATGAATAATACACACAACCACAAGTAAGCAATATACAAGCTTACACAAATTGTATCACAATATATGGAATTGAATGATACTGCCAAACTCAAGTAAGCACTACAAGCTTACGCAAGTTATGTCACAAGATATGGAAATGAATGTTACAAGCTAGCAATTCACACTGAGCACAAGATAGAACAATAGTAGGAAGTATGAATTGCGGACTATGAAGTGTTGGCATAAATAATCTCTACGATATGGTAACCAACACAATATAATGAGGACAACGAGGATACTACCAAGCACAAGTAAGTTACACAAACTTACTTGAGCAGTATCACAATATATGAGAGTGAATGACGCAAGTTAGTAATTCACACTAATCACAAGATATATCAATGGTAGCAAGTATGAATTGCGAATATAAAGTGTAGGCCTAAATAATCTCTTCAAGGGAATAGCCAACACAATACAA
The DNA here is from genome assembly GCF_018294505.1 of Triticum aestivum. Taxonomy (NCBI): domain Eukaryota; kingdom Viridiplantae; phylum Streptophyta; class Magnoliopsida; order Poales; family Poaceae; genus Triticum; species Triticum aestivum. The sequence continues at coordinate 676 of NW_025240548.1, forward strand.
TGAGAACAACAAGATATAGTGAATGCAAGGTCAAGAAACTAAAGTAAACCACAAGTAAGGAGTTAGGGTTAGGGATAACCAAAGTCACGGAGACGAGGATGTGTCCCGATGTTCACTTCCTTGGAGGGAAGCTAGTCACCGTTGGAGGGATGGGTGTTACCACGAAGGCACACCAACACCACGAAGGCTCACCCTATTCTCCTTGAGATATCACCACAAAGGCAATTCCCAACCACTAGTGGTAGACCTTGAGGCGGCCTCCAAACCTTCACAAACTTTCCGGGGGACAAATCACAAGTTGATTCCTCACCGGAGCACTCCTACCGCCTAGGAGTCTCCAACCTCCAAGAGTAACAAGATCAAGGGGGAAATGCTCAAGACTTCCTCAAATCACGAATTGCTTTGGTCACAAGAGGGAGAGGGAGAGAATCTATCTTTTGATTGGAACAACTCTCAAGAACACTCACTAATCTCTCCGGGATCTAAGATTTGGTGTAGGAGAAGTGAGAGGGAGCCACTTGTGTTCTTGGGGAAATTTTGGATGGAGTGGTCAATCCTCTCCCGGAGTGGGAGAGGGATATTTATACCCCCACAAAAATAGAGCCGTTTCCCACAGTTGTTGACCTGCCCGGATGATCTGGACGCACACCCGGATGATCCGGGTGGGTAGCCGGATGATCCGGCTAGCAGAATAAGTTTCTGTGATGATTTTGTCGAGAAACCCGGATGATCCGGGCTGGAACCCAGATGATCCGGGCAAAGGCCGGATGATATGGGGAGGACCCGGATGATCCGGCCAAACCAAATTGCTGCAGCCCTGAAACTGAAACATGCATAACTTTTACATCCGGACTCCGATTTTGGTGATCTTGGGCTCGTTTTGAAGCTATGGAAAATATCCAGGTCCTCACATAGAGTACCACCCAAGAACAACCAAAATGGAGGATGCAAAATATGCAAAGGTTTTATCATATATTTGGGTAACCTATTTGGCTTTGGATTTTCTTTGGTATATAGGATAGGAGTGGAATTGTGCAGAGAAGATGTTGACTTGAGAAAATCTTTCACGAAATCCTTTGATCCTCTTAATAGTGCGGGTTCCCTATAACTCAAGAATCATAAAAGAGCTACACTACATAGCTATCGAGAATCCATTCTTGAGTGTATGTGTTCCTTCGGTGATCATCACTCCACAACACTAACGTCGAAGGAAATAATACCTTTGATTCGAGCCTTTCACTTGAGCTTGAAGTTGAAGTTTCTTCTTGGCTCAAGTTGAATGGCAAGACATTGGTGAAGTCTTCAAGTAGCTCCCCCATACACAATGTGGGAAGCTTTGCTTTGTATTTATCTTCACTCTTCCATCATGTGATCATCCACAAGCTTCAAGCATGTAATCCTTCGGGATAGTTATCTTGAACTTGCCCTTGTCAACCATGATCATCAACACTTGATGTCATCCTCTCATACACACTTGAAATCTCTCTCTCGATGCGAGTCCATGAGAATCACCTAACCCTTCCTATATAACTTGATGTCATTGTTTCTTCATAGGAATTGTCATTCATTATCAAGTCTCAATTCATATATTTATGTTGATGGATTTCATCCACCAATTCATCCAAGATTCTTCATGCATTGCAAATGGAACTTTCCTTCAAATGTACATCTCAATGCAAACATTAGTCCATTAGGATTGTCATTTAGTTACCAAAACCACACATGGGGACTACATGTACTTTCAGAAGGCCAGTCTTCGGATGTCTTCTTCGGAGTACCGGATAGGTATCCGGTCCCGGCGATGCGCCATATTTCGGCTCCGCCCACTTGATATATTGACCCCTCCTATGTACGGGGCACGAGGCAGAATAGCCTCTGCCATAGCTCGAAATGAGCTTCGCAGCCCAGAAACAGCTCGCAAAGGGCGACGTAGCCAGTGATGTGTAATATGGAGGCGGGAGTAAAGTTATGCAGCTGGAGGCCGTAGAACTCCAGGAGCCAGCGGAGGAACGGATGGATTGGAAATCCAAGTCCCCTTAATAAGTAAGGGACAAGGCATACCCGCTCCCCCATGGATGGGTTGGGAAATCTCTCCGCTTGCTCCCCGCCGTTGTAAGTGGCTAGTCCGGCTCGGATGGGGACCATATACGCAGGAGGGAGAAACCCCTGGGTCTGTAACTCTACTAATTGGCTGTGGGGGATGGAACACTTCTCCCAATTGCCTGGCTTAGTGCTATGGGAGCGAGAGGAGGAGTTGCGATGGCCGGCCATGATGGGATGGGCTTTTCCGGGCGTGCTCCGATGGATACTCGCTGTGGGAGGATGGTGTGATCTGGATCTGAGGATCCCCGGCTCTTTAAATAGACGATTTACTCACATGGTTAGGGTGGCAAGTGTAAAAATGCCCCGACTTCTCGCATTCGCTCGACACGTGGAAGATAGCCATTATTAGGCGTAGAAGCCGAGGAGTGCAACATTCATGGGAAGCCGGACACTACTCGACAGGTACTCAAGATTTGGAGAAGAACCCGCCTTGCAATGCCGAAGACAATCTGCGCGCCAGACTCATCGTCATTGAAGCCTGGTTCAGGGGCTACAGAGGGAGTCCTGGATTAGACGGTACTCGGACAGCCGGACTATATACTTTGGCCGGACTGTTGGACTATGAAGATACAAGATTGAAGACTTCGTCCCATGTCCGGGTGGGACTCTCCTTTGCGTGGAAGGAAAGATTGGCAATTCCGATATGTAGATCTCCTCCCTTGTAACCGACTCTGTGTAACCCTAGCCCCCTCCGGTGTCTATATAAACCGGAGGGTTTAGTCCGTAGGACAACAACAATCATAATCATAGGCTAGCTCCTAGGGTTTAGCCTCTACGATCTCGTGGTAGA
>NW_025240549.1:0-3568 GCF_018294505.1 Triticum aestivum
GTAGGAAGACCAACTTAGAGCCTCTACAACCACAATTGCTTGATTCGGTTACTCATACGTCCGCGGATGTGCCTGGTCAGTGTCATGGCACGTCTATTTTGGATCCTCATTTTTCTTGCGAAACAACCACACTTCTCATATTATCCTCATATTGTCCGGTCACGTGCATGTGATTGGTGAAGAGGAAGACAATGAAGAGAAAGAAAGAATAAAGAAAGAGAAAAAGAAGTCCGTGGTTCGCCAAATCCTACGTAGCACCTTGCCTGGGCACGCCCAGAGATCCCTACATATCCTCCATGTATATGGCTTGGATATGGGGATTTGTGGACTGCTCGAACATGTCCGGACAAAATGAAGATTACAGTTGGATGGTTTTTAAACTTCTTTCTTCTGTCTGAACAGTGACTGGGTTGTCCGATGGGACGTTGTAGGGCTCCGGTTGCACACGTGAAGTACCCATGGGTATATCTACTTGCACACTCTGAAAAATACACGTGCAGCACGCATGCAGGGGACGCAGCAAGGCCAGCAAAGCAGCAGGCGTGAAGAGAGAAAATTGCACAAACCACCTATTTCTGGTGTTAGTGTTGCACAAAACATCTATTTTACAGGTTTGTTGCACAAAACATCGCATATTGGGGCAATTCGTTGCAGTTAGCTCTAATCCATGATTTGTGTGTGTTAACATGATTGCTAACAAGTGGGTCTAGTGTGTAAGTGCACCGGTGGCAAAAAACCAGTCACATCAATAGCCAACTAGAACTATCAATATCTCACAATCCTTTGCTCGAATTGAGCTGAATTTTCCTTAAAATATTAGTGAGTGCATGTATGATTTATTGGGAGTTATTTTTCCATTTAAAAAAATATTAATTTGAGAAAAATATTGAACGAGCCAACTAACGTTGCAAGTATCTCACAAACTATTGGTCCAAATGAGCTGTGTTTTTTTCAGAATAGTATTGGATACAGGTGTGATTTACTGAAATTGTTTCGCATTTCTTTTGAAAATTTTAAATTTTGAGTAAAGAAATATACGAGCCAATATAAACTACCAATATCTCGTTATAATGTGATCCTAATCAGCTGAAACTTTCTAGATTCATCACTAGTTACATCTAACTAGTACCACACCACAAACTTTTGAATGACAAAACATAAGATTGCTAGACAAATCTGAAAAGATTCATAAATAGCCACAATATTCATAAAATAAGATCAGTAGCACCAAAACATGGATGATATTGTTGCCATTGGGCTTTAGCATCCAAGTAGTCGCCATATGGCCATTACAGACATCATCAAGTCTCACACACCAAAATATTACCGCCATGGGGTTTTATTATCCAAATACATCCCAAGTTGCATTATAGGCATCACGTACTAATATACGGTATTCATTCTTGTCGAGGCTGGACTTGAAGTGAGGTAGGAATACGCTATGTTGCTTTCTTATCCTCGCCGCCATTTTTCTGACACCAGTGTACTTACAAACTGGACCCAATTGTCAGAAATCATGTCGACACATCCAAATGGTGGATTAGACCTAGCTGTGAATTACCCCAATATATGGTGTTTTGTGCAACAAACCTATAAAATAGGTGTTATGTGCAACACTAGCACCAAAAGTAGGTGGTTTGTGCAATTTCCTCGCGTGAAGAGTATTCTGCTATGAAGAATCAATCCGATTGAGTGCACGTGACCTGATTTGAGGGAGGTAGCCGTACGTTTATGTGCTGAGGTACTCGCCGTGACATCCATGCAGTGGTCAGCCAAGAATTTGTATGCAGCAGATTGCTTTCAGAAAAGCAAAAGTCCAAAACTTTTGTCCTCGTCTTCATCTATTGCTAGTGATCCTAGCTAGATATACCTATAAAAGGGGACGACTCCTCCCGTCTGCGTGAGTACTTAAATCATCCTCACAAGAAGTCACAACTCGCAAGTGATAGCTAGCCATGGAGGTAGAGCAATGGCTTCACATGGCCAACGGCGACGGAGAGAACAGCTACGCCACCAACTCCAGACTCCAAGTAACTACCGTCCCATGCATGCATGCTTGTTCTCCTTCAGCTGCTTTGTTCTAGGTTTAACTACCTGTACTGAATATTTCCGTTAAAAATTAATGGAATTTGTTGTGAGCCCGGTTGGGAAAAAAAGTGCATGCATTTATCGCCTTTTGCGTCCAGAGGGTGCTCGATCGATTAATTAATTTGTTACTCCCGCCCGAGCAGGAGAAGGCCATGCTTGAGACCAGGCCGGTGCTCCAGGGCGCCGTGGTGGAGCTGTACAGGTCACTGCCGGACAAGAGCACCATGGTCGTCGCCGACCTAGGCTGCTCGTCAGGGCCGAACACGCTGCTGCTTGTGTCGGAGGTCATCGGTACAATCTCCGACCACAACCGGGAAGAAGAGCAGGAGCAGCGCCCTCCTGCCGCAGCCATGGAGTTGCAGTTCTTCCTCAACGACCTGCCGGGGAACGACTTCAACCTCGTGTTTAGGTCGCTGGATCGGCTGCAGGAGCTCACCGCCGATAGGAGGCCGCAATACTACGTGGCCCGGGATGCCGGGTTCTTTCTACACCAGGCTGTTCCCATGCCGGAGTGTCCACCTCTTCCATTCCTCCTACTCCCTCATGTGGAGGTCCAAGGTGCGTGCGTACAAACCAGTTCGAGGCATTGTTTGAGCTCAAGTGAAACCCGTGTTAAAACTGCTTGAGAATCTCTTCAACAAACTCACATGATTTACTCACTCATTTCTTAGCAAGAGAAAAAAATTAATATACTTTTCGAAACAATCATGTCTTGCCACAAGGTGCAAGAAGCCAACTGCGACTAGAGAAACGAGAGGAATGTAAACTCTAGAATGTAATTACATGTTATCCCTTATTTTTTTTCTCTATACTTGCTACTCCCTCCGTTCCAAAATATAGTGTGTTCTCGGTTTCCGCGCTTCAACTTTGACCATAAATTTAACCAACGAGACCGATTGCGGCAGGAGCAAAAATTATATCAATGAATTCGTATTCAAAAGAAGTTTTCAATTATATAATTTTTGCTCCTGCCACAGTCGGTCTTGTTGGTTAAATTTATGGTCAAAGTTGAACCTCGGGAAACGCGGGCGCGCTATATTTTTTTTTAGAAAAGGAGGGAGTACCAGAATTAGTTTCGAGAAATATGCTGACCATGACGTTATAGATGGCTATCCATTGTCCTTATATCGAAAAAGAGGGTATCCCATGTTTTGCTACTTGCTATGTAAGATGATCTTAAGAGAATAATGAAGTGCATGCGATGGACAAACTGAAGTGTGGGTGGATTAAATGCCAAGAGCTAGCCAAAATCCAACTCATCCAGCTACAATTCCCTGGTGAAATTTAATTCAAACGATAATCCAAACTTTGAGAGAAGATAAATACTAAGGAATATTGGTTGTTGAACTTGAAAGAAAGAAGCCACTTTTAGGGATCAAGTGCATTAGCCAATGACTAATTATCCTGGTGCAAAAGTTGTCACTGGTCGCTACCATTCATTACGGTTCATATCAGTTCAGTTACCGTGGTTTTGTTACAT
>NW_025240550.1:0-3567 GCF_018294505.1 Triticum aestivum
ACATTGTTAATCCGGTTCGACTGTCAATTACAAATTGATGGAACACGGTTAAATCATAATCCAAAGAATATCAGCCCGGTCTGGTTTCGACTATAAGTCGCCAGTATATATTTGGATTGCGCCATTGGAATCATGCACTCATAAATCATTGGATTATATTATTCAAATCTTCAAATAGTCAACATGGCTGGATTTTATTATAGTTATCAGTAACCAGTATTGTGATTAAGGTTTTCAAAAGTCGCTTTTGCGCAATGGCTATTATATTATCAATGGATATGATTTATTTTACAATTGAAGGAATAGTCCCGAGTTGCTGCAGGCTTACGACCCGGCACTTGGGGGCTACATTATTCAACTAAAGATTATATCAAATCTGCAAGTCTCATGTCGCTGCAAGCATGCACCATGACACTTGGGGGCTAATGCAAAGTCATTTTTTTATCACCTTATTGAAGACCCGACTCATCACATCGTAATGAGCCGGCCCTTGGGGGCTACCAATTGCTCCTGTCAACAATTCAAGGTACAAAGCTTTTTATTCATTATATTGAAGGGTCCACTGCTCAGTTGGTAAAGTACAAGGCTCTTAACCTTGTGGACGTGAATTCAAGCCCCATGATGGGGGTTACATCATATGATGTTATTCTCAATGAAGTATATATAAAGTCCCAGCTCAATATTATCTTACTGAGCCGGCCCTTGGGGGCTACACGTTGCTGTTAAAATCTACATGATCATATTTTCGAAGTCCCTGCTCATTATTTGCATAATGACCCGGCCCTTAGGGGCTACACTGGTTGAAGTTTTTTTGAGCATCAGGTAATTACAAGTCCCAGGTTGCTGCAAGCATGACAACCCGGCACTTGGGGGCTACATATATGGAATACTCAGTTCTGACTAGTGATTGAGGTGAACAACCTGGATTTCTTCAAGCTTGTGACATTCATATTGAAGCAAATCTTAAGTTGTTACTACGTTACCTTCTTAAGATTTGAGGGCTACAAGTGATAGGCATATAAGAGGTATATTTTCAAAAGCTGATGTTAACAAACAATTATGATCCGGTGCCATCAATATTTGTAAACCGGCAAAGTTCTACATGCTTAAACCGGCTGATGATCAGATGAGTATTTCAAAGACCAATATTTTTGTTAAGCATTGGGAGCTGAGTCAAAGAAGTTATTCTTCACAATATTTCTTTGCGACAAACCACTGTCAGCAAATTGATTATGAAGCTGGCCTATTGACCCGGATTTTCTAGAAGGAAATGACAAGGATTTAAAGAGGATCAGGATCAGTTTAACATGGATAAATCCAAATTAAACTGGGGGCTAATGTCGGGGATATACCCCGCGGTATGACCCGGCCGGAGTTGTAAACCAGCTGGGACTTGGTAAACCGGCGGATGCTAAACCGGCGGACAGTTAAGACAGACCGTTAAATCAGATGGCTATGACGGACGGTAAACCGGCAGGTGGTAAACCGGCAAGTGTTAAAGCAGGTGGTAAACCGACAAGTGTTAAGTCAGATCTTAAACCGGCAGACAATGTTAAACCGACAGACAACGTTAAACCGGCAAACAGTGATAACTGGGTTGTCAAGGGTTATGAAGCCCGAGATGTTATGAAGCCCAAGATGTTAAGAAGCCCATGAAGATAAGTTAGAATAGTTAAGTCTTAAGTCCGAGTTGGACTCTACATGTAACCCGCCTCTTCAACATATATAAGGAGGGGCAGGGCTGCCCAAAGAGGGACAAGCTACAAGTAAGAAGAAACAATCTTAGGGCTAGACACAAAGAGGAGAGCCGGTTTACGGCGACTCCCTCGTGATGATAATGAGACCTAGCCTCAAACAGCATGTAGGGTTGTTACCGGATGATGTTTCTCGGGACCCGAAGCTGTCTAAATCCCTGTCTTGTGTTGTGTCTTTCGATTCAGCTCAACCCCTCTCAAGCTACCACATAGATGCGTTGGCCTCACGACTAAGTCCTCACCCTAGGACATCTGCCGTGACAATTCCACGACACAAAGAGGGGGGAAAATGGAGTTACCAAAGCAGCCATTCTCCGTTCATGTGGCAGGGGTAAAACAGGAATATCGCAGGGCTAAACTTTCGGGCGTGTGATATTTTGATGTGAGCGGGAAGTTTGAAAGCTTTTGGCGCCTAAAACTATAAGTATTCTACTCTCGTACGGCCGACTATGATATCATGGCCGACAATTTGTTTGTTTTGCACGCAAAAAAATGTGTAAGTTTTGAAAATCAATGTCTCCAACTCGAAACTTAGATTGTCCACTCAATTCAAATATGGATCATCGAGCTACTACAAGCAAATACCATCATATGGTCCAATTCAAATGAAATTCCAAATGTGTTTATCCTAAATATGATGACAAAAGCAAAAATGTGTATGTGTATGAATAAAGTGGATGATTATAAATTTTGAACATGCCCGTATGTGTATATCTCTAGGTTTGATATATGAATTTGAAATCACGAAATCCTGGCTTAAAAATGTACCCCCGTTCAAATGAATTACAAAAGCTAATAATGGAGTCGAATTCCAAAATTCCAATCTTAGGTTTATAATTCTGGTACATCAAGGTATATCACGCATGTTCAAAAGTATCGTTATCTCATAGTACAAATTGTGAAACAAATTGATCAACCATGAGTGCACATTTTCTCAGTTATGCTAAAGTCCCTCAAATATAGACACCTCACTCTTTATCTGAAATCAACTCCCCCCATCACCCCACACACACATAGAGAAGTCGTTCTCTCCCCCAAACACCAACACACGAGCACATTAACACCCCTCTCTCTTGTAAAGTCCGGACCCCAACATAGGTCTCTATCACTTTGTCTCTCGGGCATGCACACATCTCTTCCCTCACTCCCTAGGTCTCCTGCTATCTCTCTTACCCAAGCACACGCACTATGTAGAGTGTATATTTCCCATACACACAAAACGTCGCCCCCAAACATTTATCTCCCTAGTTATGTGGTTCTCGCGCACTCACCTCACACACCACGCCCACTGCAAACAAGCACACTTTGTCTCCTTGTGCATCACTCTCCTCTTTCTATCTCTCCCATATGCGGACCCGCCCCAGCTCCTGTTGGGGAACGTTGCAGAAAATTAAAATTTTTCCTACGGTTTCACCAAGATCCATCTATGAGTTCATCTAAGCAATGAGTCTAGGGAGAGAGTTTGCATATACATACCACTTGTAGATCGCGTGCGGAAGCTTGCAAGGTGATGATGTAGTCGTACTCGACGTGATCCAAATCACCGATGACCAGCGCCGAACGGACGGCACCTCCGCGTTCAACACACGTACGGGACGGGAGACGTCTCCTCCTTCTTGATCCAGCAAGGGGGAAGGAGAGGTTGATGAAGATCCAGCAGCACGACGGCGTGGTGGTGGATGCAGGGCATCACAGCAGCAGGGCTTCGCCGAGACTACGAGGGAGAGACGTAACGGGGGAAGGTGGAGGCGCCAGGGGCTGGTGTATGAAGTCCCTCCTCTCCCCCACTATATATAGGGGTGCCAGGGGGGGC
>NW_025240551.1:0-3567 GCF_018294505.1 Triticum aestivum
TCCGTTGAGGACGACTTCATTTCAAGAAGGGGAGGATGATGAGGACATCAATACAATTGTTACACCCACAGCCCCTGCTGCTATACATACTGGACCAATTACTAGAGCTCGTGCACGCCAACTAAATTACCAGGTACTTTCGTTTCTTGGTAATGATTCTAATGTTCATGAGAATATGATGCTGCCTAAATTGGATACATTTGTTTTGCTTACAAATGAAGGGCCTAGCTTGGAGAAGGATGAACATTGGAGCAAGAACAAGAACAGAGTTACAAGTGATGATTTCAGGACTTTGAAGCCACCATAATGGGTGCATGAAGCCTTGGACGAAATATACAAGATGCCACTTCATAAATTTCGTCCCGAGGCTATTTTAGGTGCTACGTCACCTTATTATTGGGCCAGGCCCATGTAATATCGAAATACATAAGTATAGGCTATTTTTAGAGTCCGTATGTGTGGGGAAACAAGAGATAGGGTTGATTTCGGACCCCTCCACCAAGGGCCACGAAATTCCCCCCTCTTCCTCCATATATACAGCCCTTAGGGCATCGTTTAGACTTTGGGTTTTGTTTAGATTAAAAGTTCGCCATAGCTGCAACTTCGCGTACTTCGTTTGTGTTCAACGACCAGACAAAGGCGACACAGAACCCCACCTTGATCAATAAAGCTTTCATCTTATATTCGCAATATCCAGATTGCAATCTCAGTTTCTTGCTTGTTCTTCGTTTGCTCGCAGGAAACAGACCCTCGTGGTCAGGTTGATCGTGCTTCGGCGTGGTCAATAACCTCTCGGAGTTGGTTTAGCGATTGCTAAGGCGCGACGTCCTCGCACGTTCGTAGTCGGATCGTCAAAGTCGACTGCCACCAAAGCGATATCCATCATCTCATCGAAAGACGGGACACCTTTGCCTCTATCAGTACGTATACACGGTGTAGAAATATGTGGAGCTGGGTTGGCTATATATGGTAGCAAAAGATTAGCAATAATCAATTCAAAGATGCAATGTTGAATAAACGCTCAACGACGGTACTGTGCTGGTCCTAGGCTAGACCGGACTAGAGACGCGAGCCTAGAACACTAATGAGGTCACGGCATAGCACAACTAGCATCAATGAAGGATAAGTAGCGCTGGACAGCAAGATATAAGTGAAAATCACAACGACAGTAAAGATAATGATGAATAACAACTGCCAAGTAGGATATATAACAACTCTCTCTCCAACTTTCCTCTTGAAAAGTTTGCTACTAACTCAAGCTTTCCAATGCAAAAAGAATCACTCAATTCTGAATTGATATGAGGAGTCAAAGAATTTTAAAACTGGCCTGAAAAACTGGAACAAACTGTATGCGCGAACTTTGGAGGGCAAAAAGACCTATTTAGAAGCTGATTTTGAGGCGCCAAATATTGAACTAGCTTTTGTAACTATTCAGATGTGTCTAGTCACTAGCTTTAATTTGAGTACTTGTGGAGCCAAAACGGACTTCGTATGAGGAAGTTATACCTGTTTTACTAAACAGTGCACAAAACAGATTCCAATCCGAATTCAACTACGAGATTGAGCCTAGATAGATCCGAATTTTGTTTTTTTTTCTTCTCTCTTTTTTTCCTCACACTTTTTTTCCCTTTTTTTCTCTGACTTTGTTTTTACTTTTTTTTTCTCTTTTTTTCCGTCTTTTTTTTCTCCTTCTTTTTTTTCTCTCTCTCGTTCCAAACAAACTAGATAAGATGCAGATTGGATCAAGCGAAGATGTGAATGATCTCAACTATGATTATGACAATGAACGGTGGGTAGCACGTGGTGGAAACTGATGGATGGATGGTGAACAACGAAAGGGCTAACGATGCAGCGGCGGCGTGACTAATGTGAAAAGAACTCGAAACTCTAAACGAACTAAACACTAAGACCAGCAAGTCGACACGACGATGCAACCGATAATTCAATAATGCATACAATGAAAAGACAATTGCAAAGGCTCAGACTGGCTAGGACAAAGGATGAATAGATCTAACTTTTTTTGTGGCTTTTTCTTGGACAATAGGTGATGAGGACATCAATACAATTGTTACACCCACAGCCCCTGCTGCTATACATACTGGACCAATTACTAGAGCTCGTGCACGCCAACTAAATTACCAGGTACTTTCGTTTCTTGGTAATGATTCTAATGTTCATGAGAATATGATGCTGCCTAAATTGGATACATTTGTTTTGCTTACAGATGAAGGGCCTAGCTTGGAGAAGGATGAACATTGGAGCAAGAACAAGCATGGAGATGATGGCATGCGCAAGGGGAACAAGAACGGAGTTACAAGTGATGATTTCAGGACTTTGAAGCCACCATAATGGGTGCATGAAGCCTTGGACGAAATATACAAGATGCCACTTCATAAATTTCGTCCGGAGGCTATTTTAGGTGCTGCGTCACCTTATTATTGGGCCAGGCCCATGTAATTTCGAAATACATATGTATAGGCTATTTTTAGAGTCCGTATGTGTGGGGAAACAAGAGATAGGGTTGATTTCGGACCCCTCCACCAAGGGCCACGAAATTCCCCCCTCTTCCTCCATATATACAGCCCATAGGGCATCGTTTAGATTTTGGGTTTTGTTTAGATTAAAAGTTCGCCATAGCTGCAACTTCGCGTACTTCGTTTGTGTTCAACGACCAGACAAAGGCGTCACAGAACCCCACCTTGATCAATAAAGCTTTCATCTTATATTCGCAATATCCAGATTGCAATCTTAGTTTCTTGCTTGTTCTTCGTTTGCTCGCAGGAAACAGACCCTCGTGGTCAGGTTGATCGTGCTCCGGCGTGGTTAATAACCTCTCGGAGTTGGTTTAGTGATTGCTAAGGCGCAACGTCCTCGCACGTTCGTAGTCGGATCGTCAAAGTCGACTTCCACTAAAGCGATATCCATCATCTCATCGAAAGACGGGACACCTTTGCCTCTATCAAGTGGTATCAGATTTCCAGGTTGCTCGGTGAGATTTTACAGTTTTTCGTAGTTTAGATCGAGTTTGTTCTTCATACCTACAGTCCACGAAAAAGCCACAAAAAAAATTAGGGTTAGTTCATCATATCCGAACCAATCTGAGCCTTTGCATAATCTTTTCAGGGTTTTGCTTTGTTGAATTTGCGGTTGCATCGTCGTTTCTAGTTGCTGGTCTTAGAGTCTAGTCTTTTAGAGTTTCGAGTTCTGGTCATAAGTTGTCACACCGTCGCCGCACCATCGTCATCAACCCTGCCATCTACCACCACCGCTTATCCGCCACCGCTTTGAATCCGTATCCATATACCACCACAGCTGTCATATACCACCACCGCTGCCATCTACCACCATATATCCACCACCAATCCGATTTCCTTGCTTATTAGGTTTGTTTTCGAGATCCATCTAGTTTCCGATTCGTGTTTCCTTGCCGGAGTAGGTTTCGGGTAGCCACGCTCCGTTTAGGCCCAAAATTTTTCGAAAACGCATTTTTCGAAAAAATTTCTGGCTATCCTATTTTTAGGTGTTTCTGAGTGTTTTGAGACAGGTGCCATTATAGGAAGTTTTTTT
>NW_025240552.1:0-3567 GCF_018294505.1 Triticum aestivum
GACTGGGCTCCCTCCCTTCTCCATCAGTCGAGTGAACAAGCCGTGTTCTCTGAAAGTGCTACCGGAGGAGAAGGCTCAGTTTAAAATGTTGATGGAGCGTGTAGTCCAACTCATTCGCGACGGTGTGACTGGCATGGATCTTCTGGAGGTTTTCCTTCGACGGCACATCCAGCCACTCCAGTACCCAGGCCACCCGATGTGGTTGTACTCTGGTACTGAAGACACCACTCGGGTCCACCCAGAGGAGGTCGACGACATCACACTGAAGAGGTGGATGACTGCCATCACAGGGAACAAGGACAACCCTCATGGGGCCAGGAGGATCCCACCACTCGACCAGTCTTATGAACCAGACAAGGTATGACCACTTATCTCCGACTATAATCATGTTTCGTCCATTCTGTTTTGCTGCGGATCAGTCGATCGACTTTTGTCTTGTTTGTTGTCTTTCAGGCTACCACTGAGTTGTATTCGATGCCCAACGGGGCGCAAGCACAGACCGAGGAGGAGGAAGGAAGTGGAGGTGAAAGTCAAGAGGAGTGGGAATCGGATGGCGATGAGGGTGATGAAGATGCTGGCTCCGATGAGGAGGAGGAGGAGCAAGAGGAGGAGGAAGTTGCGCCTCCCCGTTCTGAAAGAAGGTCCAAGCTTGCCCATGACCCTGCAGTCGAGCGCGGCAAGGCGACCGCGCCGATTGTGCAGTCGACCAAGCGTCCTCGGACGACCTCTCCGGCGCCGACTGAGAAAGCGCCGAAGCAATCTCGAGTGGTGCCGTCAAAGCCGACGAAGGCCTTGCCGAAGATGAAGATGGTGATTCCCACTATTTCTGGGTAATGACATAACTTGTGTCCTCTTGTTTCTCATGGATTTATTCTTGGTCGATTCATTAGTTGACCGACTGATTTCTGAAACTGCAGTGCTGCTACTTCTGATACCTTGGCCAGACCTGAAGATCAAGAAATGGAGGATGCCGTCACTTCCAACCCTGGTATGACTTTTGAGGTTTCGTTTTCAGTCGGTGGGATCTTCGTTTTTAACTTTGACTCTTTTCTGCAGCTCCATCTAATATCATCATTGATCTTCCTGACGATGATGAAGACGAGGAACCACTAAGGCAGAGGAGGAATAGGAGAGCGTCTGCTGGCGAGACAGCTCAGGTCGTATCAGCACCTGAGACGTTGGTTGCGGAGGGGGACAACATCACTCGGCCTACCGTATCCTTCGCGATGCCGCTGACGAGTGCTCGCCCTTCGTCGTCGAGTGCTGGTCAGCCTTCACTTTTCTCTACCCACCACATCCCCGAAGACCAAGCAAGCGCTGCTAAAGAAGCCATACGCCAGGCGGGGGTCATGATGGAGCAACTGAAGGCGATCCAAGACGCCAGTCAAGCGGCTTATGACGCCAGTTCAGCCCTTCAGAGCAATGTCCAGGTTGGTCGGTCACTACCTGTTCTGTTAGGATATGGTACCTGAAAACTTTTCTTTCTAAAAATCTTAGTATCTGTCGTATGCACACTGGGTGTGTCGATTGAGATTCTGGATTGGTGGGGGCACGCTGAGTGCACCCACTGGGTGTAGTCCCCAAGGCTATGGTCGACTGCTGGCAGTTGACCATAGTCTTTATGTCTTGAGCTTTTTTCTCATTACTGTCTTCACTCGATCTGGTCGAATGGAATCATAAACCGGTGGGGGCACGCTGAGTGCACCCACTGGGTGTAGTCCCCGAGACTGTGGTCGACTGCTGGCAGTCGACTACGGTCTGAAGAATACGCTCTCTTTTTTGGGGGGGGGGGGTCGACTGACCGACTCTAGCTGATAGAACTAGTGGGGGCACGCTAAGTGCACCCATTGGGTGTAGTCCCCGAAACTACAGTTGAATGTTTAGATTCCGCTGTAGTCTTAGAAATACTACGATTTTTCTCTTAGTCACTCGGAAGTGACCTATCTTTGACGTCTGTCGATTGGTTCTTCGTAGAAATCTTGCGAGCTTACAGCTCATTATACTGAATTGGAGAACAAGCATATCCAGCTCGAACTTGATATGAAGCTTGTCCAGGAGAACTTCACAAAGGCAAAGGAGGAGGCGAAAGGTATGTTTGTTGAGAATCTTGACAACTGCCTTTGCTTCTTGTCCATCCCCGAGTCTGATCTTACTGTGATCTTACAGATAAACTGAGGGATTCTCTGAAGAAGAAGGATCTTGACCTCGCTGAGGTGCAGAAAGCATCTTCCGAGAAGACCAGGCTCGCAGAGGAAAAGCTGGCTTCAATCAGCAAACTTGAAGAGGAAAATACTAATTTGAAAGCTGCTCTCGACGTGGCCAACCAGGAGGTCACTCGACTGAAGAATGACAAGATGGTCCTGAGTGACAAAGCTAGCGAACTGGTGGGAAAGAAGAACGAGTTAGAAGCTTATCTGGAAGGGCTCGCCAAGAAGTTATTCCTCATGCTCGAAGGTAACCCCTCATATCCGACTGGTAATCACTGACTTATTGTGTGAACGTTAGCTTATCCTTGGATCGTATCCACAGAATTCTGCCAAAACTTCGAAGAGGAGACTAGTCGAGTGGAGACTGGCTTAGATCCCATCAACTCTCCTGTGAAGGATGAAGCCGCCATGAACATGCTCCGTCTCGAGTCTCGCGTTGCTACTGTGGTCGACTATCTTGCGAGACTGAAGGTTGCAACATCACGCATCGACACAGTGCTTTGGTCGGGAGAAACACTTCAGAACGATCTCGAGTCTCTGATGACTCGACTGAACGAAGTTCCAAGTCGAGTGCAAGAATGGAAGAAGTCCTCTGCCATTTGTGGTGCCGACGTTGCTCTGTCTCTGGTCCGTGTTCACTGCAAGGACGCGCGAGAGGACAAGCTGGCGTCTCTCAAAGTGGCCAATACCAAGAAGCACGACTTCCGATCTTTCATGGAGACCTTCATTGCTGCTGCAACTCGGATTGCAGATGGAATCAACCTGGACGAGTTCGTTGCACCTTCCAGTCCTCCGCGGGAGGAGTAAAAAACTTCTATGCCCGATGCCTTAAATTTGCCTCGGAATGCCGAGTGGTTTTTGTAACCGATAAACTTTAACAGACTTCGTGCCTGAGCACTTCTGGATCCGTAAGACGTTATCTAAACTTAGGTTTGCCGTTGAATATGTTTGCTTCTACCTTTGAACGATCATCATCCTTTCCTTGGAATATATACTAGTGTACTTTTGCAGGTGGGGACGAAGCACAAATTGCAATCGACTTGTACTCATCATGCTTAGGCGAGCACTGGGCTGCAGCTAAGCCCCCGAGTGGGAGGTTTGCTCACCACTCGGTAGGATTTTCAAAAACTTAGGCGAGCACTGGGCTGCAGCTAAGCCCCCCGAGTGGGACGTTTGCTCACCACTCGGTAGGATTTTCAAAAACTTAGGCGAGCACTGGGCTGCAGCTAAGCCCCCTCGTGGGAGGTTTGCTCACCACTCGGTAGGATTTTCAAAAACTTAGGCGAGCACTGGGCTGCAGCTAAGCCCCCGAGTGGGAGGTTTGCTCACCACTCGGTAGGATTTTCAAAAACTTAGGCGA